>NW_016892795.1:0-2677 GCF_001698545.2 Rhinopithecus bieti | reverse complement strand
GGCTCCTCGGCCTGGTCTTGTGCGGGCAGCACTCCGCACAGCACCTGCGACAGGGGCCACTTTACACCTTGCCAAGGGACAGAGGGAGGGCCAAGGGAGTAGATGATCTTGCACGTTGTGGCCCACATTGATGTGTCCTTGGGGTGAGGGTGCCATCCAGTGCTGCCAGCTCTCACCTGGGCCAGGCCATCCTCTGCTAGCTTCAGGGTCTTTGACTTGAAAGGTGTACCCTCTCAGGGTGCCCTACTGGCTGGAAACAGGACTGTGGGGCTCAGGTTAGAAGCTGGGGTGGCTGAGCCTTTACTGCCCAGCAAGACCTTTCAACACCCCTGGGGCCATGAGGCTGGGAGGCCTGCTAGCCCCGGGGCTGTGGCTTCTCCTGCTTTACTTGTTATTATTTGTCTGACAATATATTTAATTATAAGATTTTATGTACTTTCAGGCACGTTTCTTGTAAGTAGCATATGACTGGATTTGACCTTTGATGGTGTTTGCTATTGATTATACCCACACCAGTTCTCATGTTCCTCATCTGTAAAATGGGTCAATAAACTTGACACCCCTCCAAGAGAATTTGCTGGACTGAAGGGCCCAGCCCATGGCCTGGCTGCTGGCCCTGGACCCACCCACATCTTGTTGTCTCTGGTGAGCCCAGCATAACAGGGCAGGGACAAGCCCTGCTGGCCAGGGCAAGGCGTGGAGCCAAAAGGGCTGAGGGAGCACCAGGCACACTCAGGAGGCCAGTCCCGAAGGCTCCCACACTGGGCCTCAGTTTCCTCCACAGCATGTAGCTAGCTAGGCCTGGAGCTGCTTCAGTCTGGGCCCAGTGCCCTCTCACCATGGCAGGTGTCCTTGCCTGGTATTGACCTCAACTGCCTACCCCGCCACCGCAGCCAAGATTAACAAGGAGCAGGGGCCAGGGCCAGGGCAACAGGGGCTGGTACCCACTTCCTTAGGAGATTCAGGACCCCTCAAGGGCAGACTGCCCCACCAGGAGCTGCTGCCAACCTCCTGCCCCAGCACCCGGAGCCCTGGAAGGGCACAGGAAACGCCGTGGGAATTCTGGCTGCCCCTGCACGTGTCTGTGGGCCTGAGGATGGATGGCGGGTGGGTGTGCATGTGAGAAGCAAGCGAGGACTGGGGACAGATGGGTGGGGGGGCGGGGGGAGTGAGTCAGTGGTGGAGGGCCAGGAGTGGGGAGCAGGCGTGGGAGGGGTGCCCTGACCCTCTGTGGTGTGGGGATGACACAGGCCCACCACCCCGCCCAGAGCTATTTCTGGCCTTGGTGCACTGAGCTGTGGCCTCCTGTTCTGCCTCATAACTGTGGTCTGTGACGTGACCGCCTCACGGGGACATGGCTAGTGTCTGAGAGGATCCTGAGCTGACTGCTGTCCCGGCTGTGCTACAGCTGGCCCCACCCCAGCCCCAGCCCTCTGCAGCCTCTTACCCCAGCCCTGGGAAGCAGCAGCTCAGAACCTCCCTGGAGATTCCCCTCCCAGCCACCCTTGGCACAGGAGCACGCTGCCTGCCCCTCTGCACGTGGCCTGCAGCCCAGCCCCTCCGTACCCTCCCCATTACTAGCCAGGCCACCAGCCTTCATGCTTGGGCAGGACACGCCTCGTGGTCCCTCTGGGCAGCACTGTGACTGTCTCCCTTGGCCACCTCTCCGCCTGGGTAGTCTGGGGTGGGGCAGGGCAGGGCTTAACCACTCACTGCCTAGTTTCCTAATCTGTAAATGTATTGCTGACTCACATCTTTTATAGCAGGTGATGGGACCCTCCGGTGATCACAGCCCAGGGGCGGCATCGGGGCCTGAGGGCGCCGAGCTATGTGCGATGAAAGCCGGTGCTTGGGGCCTCCACAGCTGCCTGCCCTGCGCTGCCTCCTGGCCTCGCTGGGCAGAGGCAGAGGCATCCCTGTGGGACCTCAACCCAGGCTTGGCAGGGCACGGAGGTGGGCGGGGCCCCAGGAACAGTTGGGGCCAGGGACGACATGAAGAAGGCCATCCCTACTCGGCTCGGCTTAGCTACCTGGGCTGCTGGGGTGAGCTGCTGACCTCAGCAGCCGCCTGCCTGCCTGCCAGCTGGGCACATCCCTAGAACCTCCCACCGCCACCTCCCCATCCCCTTTCTCCACCCCTCACCTCTGCTCCTGCCCTCCTCACCCACCTCCCTCTGCCTCCTCTCACTTCCTCTCCCCTCCCCTCCCTCCTCACTCCCTCCTGTGGTGAACATGAACAGCCCTCCACTCAGCGGAGCTGATGGTGCAGGTGCCCACCTGGGCCGCCTGTTGCTCCCGTCAGGGGATGTGTCCTGGACTGTTTGCTGCCCAGCCTCCTAGGCCCTCAGCCTGGTAATCCTGGGTCCTGCCCTGCCCAGTCTGGCTGCTGCAGGGAGAGGCCCTGGGTCAGTATCCGGTCATTGTCCCCCCCTGGGAAAGCTCAGAGCCTTCCAGGCAGGAGAGCCAGCCCTCCCCAGACCGTGGCTCCGGAGCCAGGCCTGGGCTAAGACAGGAGCTCCCAGCTATAACCCAGCCCTGACAGCCAGTAGGGCCATCCTCCGGGGAGTCCCAGGAGGAGACCCTGGAGGAAAGAAGAGATGCAAATTGGCCTGGGAGGGTGGGAGAGGCACAGATGTGCCAGTTTGTGTGCAGCTTGGAGACGGAGGAGAGCCCGCTG
>NW_016892794.1:0-1060 GCF_001698545.2 Rhinopithecus bieti | reverse complement strand
CCCAAGGGAATGATTCAGCAAGGTGAAAACATCCACCAAATTAGGTGTCAACGATTTTAAAAGAACCCTCCACAGGTTGCCCTCCAAATCTCTTTGATGGGGTGCCTCCCCAATATAACATCCAAAATAACTACCTCGGAGAATCATGTAATGCCCACACACAACGCATGCTAAGTAAATGGTAGCGTAGGTTGCAAGGATCTGTGTGGACTTGTGCAACTGAACAGGAACTGCGTGAGACAACTTCCTTTCTCTATGTCCTGGTGAAAATGCTAATGGATTTTAAACAGGTACAAGGGCATGGAGGCCAGCAGGGAAGACACTGCACAGAAGGAAGGTCTATTTTCTTTTTTCTTTTAAATTGAGGCAGGGTCTCACTCTGTCACACAAGCTAGAGTGCGGTAGCACAATCGCAGCTCACGGAAGCCCGAGCTCAAGCAATCCTCCCATCTCAGCCCCCCGAATAGCTGGGACCACAGGCATGCGTCCCCGTGCCTGGCTAATTTTCCCCGCCTTGTAGAGATGGGGTCTTCTTATGTTGCCCAGGCTGGTCTCAAACCCCTGGACCCAAGTGATCCTCTCACCCTGGCCTTCCAAAGTGCTGGGATTACAAGTGTGAGCCACCGTGCCCAGCCCTATGTTTCAAACATATTAAAGAATGACCAGGGTCTAACCTTGACAGTTCTGGATTAAGCAGGATGGAAAGGCGCAAACTAGTCACATGGACAGTTTTCTGCCCTCCTCTCTTCTCTTCTCTCCACCTTCTGAGAGAATGAGCTGGGCATGGTGGTGTGTCCCTGTAGACCCAGCTGCTTGGGAGACTGAGGTAGGAGGATCACTTGAGCCCTGTAGTTTGAGGCTGCAGCTGAGCTATGATTGATTGCACTCCAGCCTGGGCGACAGAGCAACACCTTGTATCTAAAAAACAAAAAACAAACAAAATCATAATCCCTTGACCTAGCCACTGTATCATCTGACAGAAGACATGAAAGGCTGGAAGAACTGCCCAGAGGCGTCCCACAGGAAATTCCTCCGTAGGGAGACTCACCAGACCGGCAAC
>NW_016892793.1:0-1622 GCF_001698545.2 Rhinopithecus bieti | reverse complement strand
CTATTCTTTATGCCACTGGGGAGTATTTTTATTTCTGTTTCTTTTTAAGCTTACCTAAAAGAAAAAAAAAAAAAACTTAAATCTCAAGAGTTTGTGTAATTTTAATCTTTTTTAGCCCCACTGCCCTCTCAATTTTTTATCACATACTAATAAGCAATTTAAACAAATCCCTTAAGGTTTTCTAGAATAATTTTAGAAGATAAGTATTCTTAGCAAGGCAAAAAAATAAATAACTTTGTTTATTAATATATGCTCAGGTAGAGACATCAGAAGTCACAATATAAAGAAAATGGCCCAAATAAAGCCCATATTTTGCACACATCTATTTATTGTACCCACCACGATGCATAATTAAATCATTTATCCAGTTGCTAGTCTAGACTAAAAGTTCCTGCATGGTAGGGACCATGACTGCTTCATCTATTTTCTAATGACTATATGAAATGGAAGCAATTAGTTTATCTGTTTGAGTCTGCAGACCTCCTCCTTGTTTTCACCCAAGTATCAGGGAACTGGAGAAACTCTCATCTGGGTACCAACCAAAGACATCTCTTGTATGAGGGGAGGAACAATCACAGGATGATTCATTTCGTTTATACTAAGACAGAAGCAAAATTAACCAGTCTTGTCAGCCTGACGCAATTCTGTTCTGGAGATTCTCAAATGTCTCAAAGATGCCTAGGTGATTGTGAGAGCATTTCCAGTGACTCTGGGCTGACGGTTCAATAATAAGCCAGCAGGAGAGACTCAGGCTGATTCTAAATAGAAAATGGAAGTACCCTGGTGGAGCTTCAGAACCTGGATCACCTGTCCTGATTAGCTAGCTTTTGGGTATGTAGAAGTGCAAGAATACTCTAGTATCACATTCTCCAGGTAGGTATAGCTGTGCTCAGGGATCTAGCTACTTTGTGGCCTTGATCTCTCACTCCTCAGATGCTTGTTTACACTTAGAGATTCTGCCATCAGATTCTATTTACACCTGGAGCCTCTCACATAACTAGCAGGTGAACACACAAGATGTGAAAAGTCAAAGAGCCACACTCTCAAAGGAGGGATCTAAAATGTCTATGTTGACATCTCACAATGCAGAAAATGCCTCCTGTTGGTTTTCTGTATATTCTCAATCTCAAGTCAGACCCTGTTTCGTAAAAAAAGAAACAGAAATAAAAGGCAGAGACCAGACCTTATTTGCAGATTCTAAATAAAATAAACATCACTCTGCATTTTGGCTGTTACAGAAAGTGGAATACAATCAAAAGATCTACTCATAGAGGCTGCTCTTGAAAATTCTAAGTAATATTTTACCTAAAAAAAGGCTGATACAGGTTGGGTCCCATGGCTCATGCCTGTAATTCCAGCACTTTGGGAGGCCAAGGCAGGTGGATCCCCTGAGGTCGAAGATCACCTGAGGTCAGGAGTTTGAGACCAGCCTGACCAACATGGAGAAACCCCATCTCTACTAAAATACAAAATTAGCTGGGGAAGGTGGCCCATGCCTGTAATCCAGCTACTTGGGAGGCAGAGGTAGGAGAACCATTTGAACTCGGGAGGCAGAGGTTGCGGTGAGCCAAGATCAAGCTATTGCCCTCCAGCCTGGGCAACTAGAGGAAAACTCCGTCTAA
>NW_016892792.1:0-202 GCF_001698545.2 Rhinopithecus bieti | reverse complement strand
AGGCTTCTGTGTTCAGCGGCCGGCTTCAGCCGCTCCGCCAGGACGTTTGTTGACAATAAATGAATGAAAGTCAGTCTGGAGACGTTTTCGCACAAAGGGGAGAGGGGAGTTGGAACGTGAACCGGCGAGAACCTGGCATGAAATAGGACCCCTGTATTCTCAGTTTGTTTCCAAACTCTTAGACTGCCCCAGCTCTGCCGAA
>NW_016892790.1:0-335 GCF_001698545.2 Rhinopithecus bieti | reverse complement strand
AGAAGCAGGGATTGACTCCTGAGCCCACACACATAACCACTAAGGTGCACATGACATAATGAAGGTCAAGAACCCGGTTCTGCTGCGGTGTTCCCTCAGTGCAAGAGCCCTCATCCTCTCCCTTAGAGGCGTGAGTCATGTGACATCTGTCCTGAACCCCACTCTGCAAAACGCAGAGGGACACTCAGAAAATGGCTCATTGAATTGGAAACCTCTCAGAGATGATTTCCTCAAACCCCTCACTGTATGGATGAGAAAATCAAGACTCAGAGACCCACAGTCACAGAAAGAGAGTGTCAGAGCTGGCCCAGGAGGCAGGACTGTGGGCTGCCAGG
>NW_016892789.1:0-1405 GCF_001698545.2 Rhinopithecus bieti | reverse complement strand
TTAACTTACATGATCACAAGGTCCCACAATAGGCTGTCTTCAAGCTGCCAGGCAAGGAGAGCCTGGTCCAGGGCCCCAAACTGAAGAACTTGGAGTCTGATGTTTGAGGGCAGGAAGCATCCAGCACGGGAGAAAGACGTAGGCTGGGAGGCTAGGCCAGTCTCCCCTTCACATTTTCTGCCTGCTTTGTATTTGCTGACAGCTGATTAGATTGTGCTCACCAGATTAAAGGTGGATCTGCCTTCCCCAGCCCACTGACTCAAATGTTAATATCTTTTGGCAACACCCTCACAGACACACCCAGGATTAATACTTTGTATCCTTCAATCCAATCAAGTTGACAGTATTAACCATCACAAGTGGTTATTGCCTCCTGTTGTTTATTCCATATATAGTCCCCTTTTACACGGAATAGGACTGACTTGTGCAACTAACAGTGTTCTGCAGAAATAACACTTAGTGAGTTCTAAGGTTAGTTTATAAAACCTATTGTATGCTCTCTTTTGTTACTTATTGATCACTCACTCTAGGAGAAGCCACTCATCACATTCATGAAGACACTCATGTAGCCCTACAAAGAGCTCTACATGATGAGAAAATTGAGGTCCTCTGCCAATATTCAAAACAGACTTGCCAGCCATGTTCATGAGCCTTGGACTCAGATCATTGAATCCTAGTCAAGTTTTCAGATGACTCCATCACCACTTGACATTTTGACTGTGTAGGGAGAATTTTTTTTTTTTTCTTTTTTCAAGCAACATGGGTCTTAGTGGTTAAGGGAGAGTAGGGTGAGTAGGGAGTGGGGAAGCTGCAAATTAATTGACAACAGACAGATTAACAAGAGAAAGTTTATTTCACATGCACATGTGAACACTTTAAAAGGACAGGTTCCCCAGAGAGTCAGAGGTAGGGATTTATACAGAAGTTTAACAAAAGTGTGTGTGTGTGTTGTCAGGGGAGCAGTGGGGAGTGCTTAGGGCTTCAAAAGGAAAGTGTGGGAGGGTCTATTGGGCTGCTTTATACAATTTCTTATCCCAGTGCTAATGGGCAGTCTCCTTCCTGTCTGGAAGCTCCCTTTGAGGAGGATTTATTGCCGCTGAATTCTTGGAAAATACTACTTTAATGATCAATCAAAAGGACATTCAGATGAGGCCTTTTTTACAGCTGCTATTGGTCCAAAAGTTTTCAGTTAAAAGTAGTTTTATGTTATTCTGGGAGAGAAGTAGTTGTTCCCTTCAACTGCAACTTCATAAGACATTCTGAGCCATTATTACCCAGCTAAACCATTCCTAAATACCTAACTCATGAAACCATGTGAAATAAAATATTCATTATTGTTTTAAACTCTTAAATTTTGGTGCAATATTTTAATGCAGCAATTAATAAGTGATTTTGCTGTACATTG
>NW_016892788.1:0-315 GCF_001698545.2 Rhinopithecus bieti | reverse complement strand
ATGGTGTTCCCTCCTGGGCCCTCCTCCTACCTTACGCAAACTTCAATTGACCTGGAAGGTGAGGAAGAAGAAAATGCTGACCTAAGTCATTCCTGCTAATTTTCTGTTCTAGTATCACTCTTTTCACTTTGGGATGATAGATCATTATTATTATTATTATTGCTTATGTATATATTCTCTGTTTTCGTTTCTCAATAATCTCTAATGAAGTTATATCATCTATATCATCTTTTTTTTTTTTTAGACAGAATCTCACTTTGTCACCCAGCAGGAGTACAGTGGGGCAATCTCAGCTCACTGCAACCTCCGCCTCCT
>NW_016892787.1:0-524 GCF_001698545.2 Rhinopithecus bieti | reverse complement strand
TGAGTAGCTGGAACTACAGATCCACGCCACCACCCTGGAAATTTTGTATTTTAGTAGAGAAGGGTTTTCGCCATATTGGCCAGGCTGGTGCGGAGCCCCTGACCTCAGGGCATCCCCGCCTCAACCTCCCCAAGGGCTGGGGTTCCAGGCGTGAGCCACCAAGCCCACCCACCGTGTTGCTTTTAGGTGAATGAGGCAATGTTTTAGCAGCGTCTGAGCTTTAATTCCTGATCTGACCAATGTACACAGCCCCAGCCTCCATCAGCTAAGGCTCCTGGGGTTCCTCAGTGGTTTCCAGTAGCACTGAGACGTTTGGAGACCGGAAAGCGGGAGCAGCGCCCTCTTGTCTTCTTGTCTCTCTGGGGAATGGGACACCGTCAATGCTCCCCGTCCACCGACTCAAGGCCGGCAGCTTCCTCTAAAACAAAAGCTGCCGTCCCTGCCCTGGAGCCTGCAGACCCAGTAGACGACCCCGTGTCCTGCCCTGGGCCCCGCTTCCTTCTCTGGCCTCCTCTCTGCACCCA
>NW_016892786.1:0-292 GCF_001698545.2 Rhinopithecus bieti | reverse complement strand
GGGCCGGGCGCGGTGGCTCAAGCCTGTAATCCCAGCACTTTGGGAGGCCGAGACGGGCGGATCACGAGGTCAGGAGATCGAGACCATCCTGGCTAATACGGTGAAACCCTGTCTCTACTTAAAATACAAAAAACTAGCCGGGCGACGAGGCGGGCGCCTGTAGTCCCAGCTACTCGGGAGGCTGAGGCAGGAGAATGGCGTAAACCCGGGAGGCGGAGCTTGCAGTGAGCTGAGATCCGCCACTGCACTCCAGCCTGGGTGGCAGAGCAAGACTCCGTCTCAAAAAAAAAAA
>NW_016892785.1:0-571 GCF_001698545.2 Rhinopithecus bieti | reverse complement strand
GGAGAGCAAGAGAAAGAAACCAGGGCTTCTCAGAAACGATTTCCATTGGAGCACAGCTTCGCAAACCACACTTTAAGATCTGGCTTTCTCCTTGACTTTGGACATCTCATCTGTGTCATCTGCTTTATTCACTCCCACCTATTTGGATGTTTGGCTACTATCTCCTGTCTCCTCACACTCGGGGCTTTTCTTTTCTCAAGGTAGGTGATCAGGTTTAGCTTAGAGAACAGCCAAGGACTCTGTATTAGAAAAGTAATATGACTTCTGCTGTGGTTTTCCAATTGCTACTTAGTACTGTACTCAGTGGAAAAAACAGAACATTATAAAAGAGTCTAAAATTTAATACCAAATACTGTTTCCTCACAGAAACGTTATGATATTTAAAACTTTTCTAAATTTGTGGGTCCTTAGCTCCACGACCCAGTGCTGCTGAAGGAAAACTTGGTGGTGGTTGGCTGGGCGTGGTGGCTCACACCTCTGATCCCAGCACTTTGAGAGGCCAAGGCAGGCAAATCACTTAAGCCCGGGAGTCTGAGGCCAGCCTGGGCAACGGGGCTAGACCTATTGGGGG
>NW_016892784.1:0-966 GCF_001698545.2 Rhinopithecus bieti | reverse complement strand
TCTGCACTTTTATCTGAAGGTATTTCCTTTTCACCATAGTCCTGAATATGCTCTCGAATTTCCCTTCACAGATCCGTCCATGACAGAGTATCCAAGCTGCATAATGTAAAGAAAGCTTTATTTGCATGAGATGAATAAACCTAGCAAAAAACAGATTCACAGTCAGCTTCTTTCCAGTTTTATCTAAAGATATTTCCTTTTCCCCACAGTCCTGAATGAGCTCCCGAATGTCCCTTCCTGGATCCGTCCATGACAGAGTTTCCAAGCTGCATAATATAAACAAAGCCTAATCTCTCTGACATGAACACACATATCACAGAGCAGTTTCAAAAGAGCTTCTTTCTAGTTTTGTCTGAGGCTCTTTCCCTTTTCAGCATAGGTTTCAATAAGCTCCCGAATATACCTTGGAAGCTTTTCTCCAATAGGGTTTCCCCAATTCTCTATTGGAAGAAAAGTATAACTCTATGAGTGAAATGCACACGTCACAAAGCAGCTCCTCGGAAATCTTCTCTCCAGTTTCTATCTGAAGTCATTTCATTTTTTCACCATAAGCCTCAAAGCACTCCCAAATATCACTTCGCAGACTAAACAAAACAGTGTTAGAATACTGTTCAATGAAAAGAGAAACTGAACTGAGAGAGAGGAATTTACAAGATACATAGCAGTTTCACAGAAAGCTTCTTTCTGGTTTTATCTGCGGATATTTTTTTCTCCATATTCTAAAATGCTTTCCGAAATGTCCTTCCTCAGATTCCACAGGAACAGTGATTTCAAACTGCTCAATCCAAGGAATAATTTAACTCTATGAGATGAATACACAAATCACAAAGGAATTGCTCAGAAACCTTCTCTCCAGTTTTCATCGGAAGACATTTCCTTGATCACCACAGGCCTAAGGGCGTCACTTAATATTCCCTCGCATATTCCTCAAAGACAGAGTTTCCAAACTGTGCAACGTACAGTAAG
>NW_016892783.1:0-401 GCF_001698545.2 Rhinopithecus bieti | reverse complement strand
GTATAACTCCATTTATACACACACATATGTATGTGTATACGTGTGTATATGTGTACATGTGCATGCATGTATACGTACATGAGTATATGCATATATATTCTTAAATAAACAGAATAGTTCAGGAAAAGTCATTATGAAAATCAGCACTGATACTTTCCCAAGAAGAAGAAGAGAGTATGAGTAGAGAATTCTATTCTTCCATTCAACAGGACTTTTTTTATCATGAGCATGTGTTATTTTATCATTTTAAATAATAGAAAAGAAATCACCAGACTTCAGGTTTTCTGAGTTCCCTTCCAGCCCTAAGATTCTGTGATTTTGTTTTTTTAAAACCTGTGAGTAAATTTTCCTTCTCTTCCAGTAGCTGCAAATATCAAAATTACTTGTGAAAATGCTGCTCC
>NW_016892782.1:0-573 GCF_001698545.2 Rhinopithecus bieti | reverse complement strand
TAATAGAGTCTAAAATTTAACAAAATAGACATAAAAAAGCATACATGTGTTTACACAAACCTTGTATATAGCAACGTGAAATTTACTTAAATCTCCTTCTAACTGTATTCATTTTGCTAACTCGGTTAGCATCAGTTTTAAAAGCAGATCTCAATGAATACTATCTCATCCGAATACCTGCATTTTCAATTTTATACTGAAAGGGTAATATTGAGTTAGCACTTCTACTCATCATATTATCCTAAAACAGGGTTTTTTAAATGTGATCTAGGCACCTCTGGAGGTCCTTGAAATCCTTTTGGGGTCTATTAGATCAAAACTATTTCATACTAAGATTATGTTTTCCATTTTATACTCATTTGCTCATGAGTGTACAGTAAAATATTCCAGAGGCTACATGACATGATATTGCAATAGATTAAGTGCTGAAGCAGATATGAGAATCCAGCTGTCTTTTCTAAACCAGACAATAATAAGCTTTGCAAAAATGTAGAACAAGGCCAATTTTCTTATTATTTTTTCTTGTAGAAACATAGTTATTTTTCACAAAACCTACTATTTATGTTAATATAT
>NW_016892781.1:0-686 GCF_001698545.2 Rhinopithecus bieti | reverse complement strand
CATCTGTTGTTTCCTGACTTTTAATGATTGGCATTCTAACTGGTGTGAGATGGTATCATTGTGGTTTTGATTTGCATTTCTCTGATGACCAGAGATGATGAGCATTTTTTCATATGTCTGTTGGCTGCATAAATGTCTTCTTCTGAAAGTATCTGTTCATATCCTTTGCCCATTTTTTGATGGAGTTGCTCTTTTTTATTGTAGATTTCTTTAAGTTCTTTGTAGATTCTGGATATTAGCCATTGTCAGATGAGTAGGTTGCAAAATTTTCTCCCATTCTGTAGGTTGCCTGTTTACTCTGATGGTGGTTTCTTTTGCTGTTCAGAGACTCCTTAGTTTAATTAGATCCCATTTGTCTATTTTGGCTTTTGTTGCCATTGCTTTTGGTGTTTTAGTCATGAAGTCTTTGCCCATGCCTGTGTCCTGAATGGTATTGCCTAGGTTTTCTTCTAGGGTTTTATGGTTTTAGCTCTAACATTTAGGTCTTTAATCTATCTTGAATTAATTTTCTATAAAGTGTAATAAAGGGATCCAGTTTCAGCTTTCTACATATGGCTAGCCAGTTTTCCCAGCACCATTTATTAAATAGGGGATTGTTTCTTCATTTCTTGTTTTGTCAGGTTTGTCAAAGATCATATGGTTGTAGATATGTGGTATTATTTCTGAGGGCTCTGTTCTATTCCAAT
>NW_016892778.1:0-306 GCF_001698545.2 Rhinopithecus bieti | reverse complement strand
TTTTTTTTTTTTTTGCTTTCCATTTGCTTGGTAAATCTTCCTCCATCCCTTTATCTTGAGCCTATGTGTATCTTTGCACATGAGATGGATCTCCTGAATACAGAACATCGATGGGTCTTGACTCTTTATCCAATTTGCCAGTCTGTGTCTTTTAATTGGGGCATTTAGGCCATTTACATTTGAAGTTAATATTGTTATGTGCAGATTTGATCCTGTCATTATGATGATAGCTGGGTATTTTGCCCGTTCGTTGATGCAGTTTCTTCATAGTGTCAATGGTCTTTACATTTTGGGTTGCTTTTGCAG
>NW_016892777.1:0-241 GCF_001698545.2 Rhinopithecus bieti | reverse complement strand
TTTTGCTTCACAGAAGCTCTTTAATTACATTCCATTTCTCAATTTTGGCTTTTGTTGCCATTGCTTTTGGTGTTTTCGTCATGAAGTCCTGAATGGTATTGCCTAGTTTTCTTCTAGGGTTTTATGGTTTTCGGTTTTACATTTAAGCCTTTAATCCATTTTGAGTTAATTTTTTTATAAGGCATAAGGAAGGGGTCCAATTTCAGTTTTCTGCATATGGCTAGCCAGTTTTCCCAGTGCC
>NW_016892776.1:0-306 GCF_001698545.2 Rhinopithecus bieti | reverse complement strand
TTAACAGCTTTTCTGCTGGGGCGTGTGTGCTGGCTCCACTCCCCGTTCCTGGGGCCCCAGGGATATGCCTGGCACTCACAGGGCAAAAAAGGCTTCTCCCCAGCTGAAAATCCTCCTCCCCACAGCAGAAAGGAGCGGCTCCCCGCCTCAAGCCTCAGGACATGACCTTCATGCGTGCCTTGCTTGTTTCTTCCCCTGGTGGGTCCCAAACTTGGCCGCCAATTGGAATCACTTGGAGAATCTTTAAAACCTACCCACACTCACCGCCCAGGTAGTCTCACTGAACTGATAGGGGTGCAGCTCGGC
>NW_016892775.1:0-239 GCF_001698545.2 Rhinopithecus bieti | reverse complement strand
GAAGCATGCACTTATATATTCATTGCTGTGTAATTCACAATGACAAAGACATGAAATCAACCCAGGTGTCCATCAACGGTAGATTAGGTAAACAAAACAAAATATTTTGAGTTTCTTTCTTTCTTTCACTCTCTCACTCTTTCTTTCTTTCTTTCTCTCCTCTTTCTTTCTTTCTTTCTTTCTTTCTTTCTTTCTTTCTTTCTTTCTTTCTTTCTTTCTTTCTTTTTTTCCTTCCTTCC
>NW_016892774.1:0-301 GCF_001698545.2 Rhinopithecus bieti | reverse complement strand
TTTTTTTTTTTTTTTTTTGAGACGGAGTCTCGCTCTGTCGCCCGGGCTGGAGTGCAGTGGCCGGATCTCAGCTCACTGCAAGCTCTGCCTCCCGGGTTTACGCCATTCTCCTGCCTCAGCCTCCGGAGTAGCTGGGACTACAGGCGCCTGCCACCTCGCCCGGCTAGTTTTTTGTATTTTTTAGTAGAGACGGGGTTTCACCGGGTTAGCCAGGATGGTCTTGATCTCCTGACTTCGTGATCCGCCCGTCTCGGCCTCCCAAAGTGCTGGGATTACAGGCTTGAGCCACCGCGCCTGGCCT
>NW_016892773.1:0-241 GCF_001698545.2 Rhinopithecus bieti | reverse complement strand
AGAAAAGGGGTTTTACCATGTTGGCCAGGATGGTCTCGATCTCCTGACCTTGTGATCCACCCACCTCAGCCTCCCAAAGTGCTGGGATTACAGGCGTGAGCCACTGCGCCTGGCCGATAATTTCTATTTTAAAATCTCCCCAAATGACTGGGATTGTTTTGTAAACTCCAGAAGCGTAAGGCTTTCCTTTCCCAGTTATGTTGTGTTCACTAATGTTTTGATCCTGTTATTTCTTTTTGAT
>NW_016892772.1:0-243 GCF_001698545.2 Rhinopithecus bieti | reverse complement strand
GCTATAGTTTTTTTCTTTTATGTATTTTTTAAGTAGAGACGGGGTTTCACGGTGTTAGCCAGGATGGTCTCGATCTCCTGACCTCGTGATCTGCCCGTCTTGGCCTCCCAAAGTGCTGGGATTACAGGCTTGAGCCACCGCGCCCGGCCGTTTTTTGTATTTTTTAGTAGAGACAGGGTTTCACCGTGTTAACCAGGATGGTCTCGATCTCCTGACCTCGTGATCTGCCCGTCTCGGCCTCCC
>NW_016892771.1:0-306 GCF_001698545.2 Rhinopithecus bieti | reverse complement strand
ATATGTATATTATATATATATGATGAACTATAGTACAGAAAAGCTGGCAAAAGTGGTGAGATGTGAAAGTCTATCATAATCCATTTGTGAACACCTACTTCTGTTAGGTTTCATGATAAATTTTACATCAAGTTGTCTCATCCTGTGAGGCTTTATCTACATTTTACAAATAAGTTCAGTAAGCTTATTAGCATCAGAATCCAGGGCCTTTTAAAGTCAAAGCTTGGGATCTTTCTTTCTTTCTTTCTTTCTTTCTTTCTTTCTTTTTTTCATGCTACTCCCTTCCCCAGGAGTAAAGATGTTCTA
>NW_016892770.1:0-306 GCF_001698545.2 Rhinopithecus bieti | reverse complement strand
ATAGGAAGAATCGATATAATGAAAATGGCTATACTACCCAAGGTGATTTATAGATTCAATGCTATTCCTATCAAGCTACCAAATACTTTCTTCACAGAATTGGAGAAAACTACTCTAAAGTCCATATGGAACCAGAAAAGAACCCGCATTGTTAAGACAATCCTAAGTCAAAAGAACAAAGGTGGAGGCATCACTCTACCTGACTTCAAGCTATACTACAAGGTTACAGTAACAAAACAGTATGGTACTGGTACCAAAACAGAGATGTAGACCAATGGAACAGAACAGAGGCCTCAGAAATAACAA
>NW_016892769.1:0-243 GCF_001698545.2 Rhinopithecus bieti | reverse complement strand
AGGCAAGAGCCACTGTGCCCGGCCCCACACTGTCCTCCTTTCTATCCATCTTTCATGAACCCAAATCTTTGCCGCAAATCACTATACATTTCCTTAACAACCCTTTTCCTGTTATACTAGTTTAACTCGGTTAGGGACTCAAGCATTGGAAATTGCCAGTGATCCAAGGTCAGGAGAGTCTGACGTCTGTGTCTCATCCGCCAGCCTGAGCCGCGGTCCACACTCGCTGGATGAGACTCATCC
>NW_016892768.1:0-307 GCF_001698545.2 Rhinopithecus bieti | reverse complement strand
TATTGCCTTACAGCTTAGGTCCCCAGTTCTGCGGCTGAAATTAATAATACAAGTGAAATCCTATTTATTTAAATACAAACGTTTAAAATAAAGGAAAATACTCTGTAGAACCTAAAACCTAAGTTAATAAAAGGCTTAAAAGTCAGCCAGGCTTGGTGGCTCACGCCTATAATCCTTGCACTTTGGGAGGCCAACATGGGCGGATCACGAGGTCAGGAGATTGAGACCAGCCTGGCTAACACGGTGAAACCCCATCTCTCCTAAAAAAAAAAAAAAAAAAAAAAAAAAAAAAAAAAAAAAAAAAATT
>NW_016892767.1:0-301 GCF_001698545.2 Rhinopithecus bieti | reverse complement strand
CTTCCTTTTGAATAGCCTTTATTTCTTTCTCTTGCCTGATTGCCCTGGCCAGAACTTCCATTACTATGTTGAATAGGAGTGGTGAGAGAGGGCATTCTTGTCTTGTACCATTTTTCAAAGGGAATGCTTCCAGCTTTTGCCCATTCAATATGATATTGGCTAGGGGTTTGTCCTAAATGGCTCTTATTATTTTGAGATATGCTCCATCAATACCTATTTTATTGAGAGTTTTAACATGAAATGATGTTGAATTTTATCAAAGACCTTTTCTGCATCTATTGGGATAATCATGTGGTTTTGT
>NW_016892766.1:0-306 GCF_001698545.2 Rhinopithecus bieti | reverse complement strand
GGCCGGGCGCGGTGGCTCAAGCCTGTAATCCCAGCACTTTGGGAGGCCGAGACGGGCGGATCACGAGGTCAGGAGATCAAGACCATCCTGGCTAACACGGTGAAACCCCGTCTCTACTAAAATACAAAAACTAGCCGGGCGAGGTGGCGGGCGCCTGTAGTCCCAGCTACTCGGGAGGCTGAGGCAGGAGAATGGCGTAAACCCGGGAGGCGGAACTTGCAGTGAGCTGAGATCCGGCCACTGCGCTCCAGTCCGGGCGACAGAGTGAGACTCCGCCTCAAAAAACAAACAAACAAACAAACAAAC
>NW_016892765.1:0-307 GCF_001698545.2 Rhinopithecus bieti | reverse complement strand
ATGAGATCTGGTTTTATAAATGGGAGTTTCCCTGCACAAGCGCTCTTGCCTGCCACAATGTAAGATGTGACTCTGCTCCTCCTTCATCTTCTGACATGATTGTGAGGCCTCCCCAGCCATGTGGAACTGTGAACCATTAAATGTCTTTCCTTTATAAATTACCCAGCCTTGGGTATGCCTTGGGTATGTCTTTATGAGCAGTGTGAGAATGGGTTAACACAGAAGGTGATTAGGTCATGAGGGTAGGGTCCTCATGAATGGGAATGAGGGTAGAGCTCTCATGAGTGGGAATGAGGGTAGAGCTCTT
>NW_016892764.1:0-304 GCF_001698545.2 Rhinopithecus bieti | reverse complement strand
GGATCATATGTGGGTATATATTTAACTTTTAGGAAGCTAAAAGGTTACTTCCTTTTACAAGTTACAAGCCCTTTTCCAAAGTGGTTATACTATTGTACATTCCCACAAGCACTATATAATAATATTATGTCTTCTAATTCTCACCAACCTTTGGTGTGAATTGTCTTTTAATTAGAATGTAGCCATTCTAATATGTATGTAATGATATCACAATATGGTTTTAATTTACATGTACCTAGTTTCTAATGAGGTTGAGCACCATTTCATGTGCTTATTTTATCTCCATATATTTTCTTTTTTTAAG
>NW_016892763.1:0-902 GCF_001698545.2 Rhinopithecus bieti | reverse complement strand
CTTTTATCTAACTGTATATTTCTAACTAATAACCAACCTTTCCTCAACCCCCCACTTCTATCCTTCCCAGCCCCTGGTAACCATAATTCCACTCTCTATCTCTTTTTTTTTTTTTTTTTTTTGAGGCGGAGTCTCCCTCTGTCGCCCAGGCTGGAGTGCAGTGGCCGGATCTCAGCTCACTGCAAGCTCCGCCTCCCGGGTTCACGCCATTCTCCTGCCTCAGCCTCCCGAGTAGCTGGGACTACAGGCGCCCGCCACCGCGCCTGGCTAATTTTTTGTATTTTAGTAGAGACGGGGTTTCACCATCGTCTCGATCTCCTGACCTTGTGATCCGCCCGCCTCGGCCTCCCAAAGTGCTGGGATTACAGGCGTGAGCCACCGCACCCGGCCGCACTCTCTATCTCAATAAAATAAACTTGTTAAGCTCCCACATATGAGTGAGAATATGCAATACCTGTCTTTCTATGCCTGGATTATTTCACTTAATGAAATGACAGTCCTAGTCCTTTGAGAGGCTGATGTGGGAGGATCACTTGAGGCCAGTAGTTCAGGACCAGCCTGGGCAACATAGTGAGACCCTGTCTCAAAAAAAAAAAAAAAAAAAAAAAAAAAAGGCAGGGGATGGTGGCTCACACCTGTAATCCCAGCACATTGGGAGGCCAAGGTGGGAGGATCACCTAAGGTCAGAAGTTTGAGGCCAGCTTGGCCATCATGATGAAACTCCATCTCTACTAAAATTATGAAAAAACTAGCTGGGCATGGTGGCACACTCCTGTAATCCCAGCTACTCGGGAGACTGAGACAAGAGAATTGCTTGAATCCAGGAGATGGAGGTTGCAGTGGCAGTGAGCCAAGATCACGCCACTGCACTCCAGCCTGGGCGACAGAGCAAGACTCTGTCT
>NW_016892762.1:0-301 GCF_001698545.2 Rhinopithecus bieti | reverse complement strand
CACTTCTACAAAAAATACAAAATTTGGCCAGGTATGATGGCACACACCTGTGGTCCCAGCTACTCTGGAGGCTGAGGCAGGAGGATCACTTGAGCCTGGGAGGTCGAGACTGCAGTGAGCTGTGATTGCACCACTGCACTCCAGCCTGAGCGACAGGGTGAGACCCTGTCCTACCCCTCCCCCCTCCAAAAAAAAGACAGAAAGAGTTTGGATATGATTTTCTCCTTCATTCCCTCTCCTTCTCTAGTTTCTCCTTTTCCACTCTTCCCCTCCTCTCCTCGCTCTTCCCCTCCTCTCCTCG
>NW_016892761.1:0-731 GCF_001698545.2 Rhinopithecus bieti | reverse complement strand
CCTCCTTGTGTCCATGTATTCTCATTGTTCAACTCCCACTTATGAGGGAGAACATGCAGTGTTTGGTTTTCTGTTCCTGTGTTAGTTTGCTGAGAATGATGGTTTTCAGCTTCATCCATGTCCCTGCAAAATACATGATCTTCTTTTTTATGGCTGCATTAGTATTCCATGGTGTATATATGCCACATTTTCTTTATCCAGTCTATCATCAATGGGCATTTAGGTTGGTTCCAAGTCTTTGCTATTGTAAACAGCACCACAATAAACATATGTGTACATGTGTCTTTATAGTAGACTGATTTATAATGCTTTGGGTATATACCCAGTAATGGGATTGCTGGGTCAAATGGTAATTCTGGCTCTAGATCCTTCAGGAATCACCACACTGTCTTCCACAATGGTTGAACTAATTTGTACTCCACCAACAGTATAAAAGTGTTCCTGTTTCTCTACATCCTCACCAGCATCTCTTGTTTCTTGACTTTTAATGATTACCATTCTAACTGGTGTGAGATGGTATCTCATTGTAGTTTTGATTGTATTTCTCTAATGATCAGTGATGATGGGCCTTTTCAGATGTCTATTGGCTGCATAAATGTCCTCTTTTGAGAAGTGTCTGTTTATATCCTTTGCCCAGTTTTAATGGGGTTGTTTGTCATGTAAATTTGTTTAAGTTCCTTGTAGATTCTGGATATTAGACATTTGTCAGATGGATAGATAGTAAAAATTTT
>NW_016892760.1:0-879 GCF_001698545.2 Rhinopithecus bieti | reverse complement strand
ACCACTGACTTTCTTTACAGAAATGGAAAAAACTACTTTAAACTTCATTTGCAACCAGAAAAGAGCCTGCATAGCCAAAACAATCCTATGCAAAAGAATAAAGCTGGAGGCATCACACTACCTGACTTCAAACTATACTGCAAGGCTACAGTAACCAAAACAGCATGGTACTGGTACCAAAACAGATATACAGACCAAGGAACAGAACAGAGCCCTCATAAATAACACCACACATCTACAACCATCTGATCTTTGACAAACCTGACAAAACAAGCAATGGGAAAAGGATTCCCTATTTAATAAATGGTGTTTGGAAAACTGGCTAGCCGTATGCAGAAAACTGAAATGGGATCTTTTCCTTACAACTTATACAAAATTAACTCAAGATGGATTAAAGACTTAAATGTAAGACCTAAAACCATAAAATTCTAGAAGGAAACCTAGGCAATACCATTCAGGACATAGGCATGGGCAAAGACTTCATGTCTAAAACACCAAAAGGAATGGCAACAAAAGTCAAAATAGACAAATGGGATCTGATTATACTAAAGAGCTTCTGCACCATAAAAGAAACTCATCAAAGTGAACAGGCAACCTATAGAATGGGAGAAAATTTTGCTATCTATCTATCTGACAAATGGCTAATATCCAGAATCTACATGGAACTTAAACAAATTTACAAGAAAAAAAAGAAAACAAAAGTGGGCAAAGCATATGAACAGACACTTCTCAGAAGAAGACATTTATGCAGCCAACAAACATGAAAAAATGCTCATCATCACTGGTCATTAGAGAAATGCAGATCAAAACCACAATGAGATACTATTTTATACCAGTTAGAATGGTGACCATTAAAAGTCAGGAAACAACAGATGCTGG
>NW_016892759.1:0-881 GCF_001698545.2 Rhinopithecus bieti | reverse complement strand
TATAGCTTTTGTGCAGATTAAATGGGATGGTAAAATATAAGTTTTACAAACTACATAGTATAAATTATGGATGAAAAAATAAGTATTAATTCATTTTGCTTCTCTCTGCCAACGCTTTTGTGCTTTTGCTAAATTAACAAATTCTTTGCTTTAGTGTCTCACTTGTAAAGTAGAATAAACAATTAATATACTAGATATGGTTTCCCTAAGAACTTGTAAATAGAAAATTAAAAGTCATGGACTTGGTTTCAAGATGTCCAAATAGGAGCAGCTCCAGTCTGCAGCTTCCAGTGTGAGCAATGCAGAAGACGGGTGATTTCTGCATTTCCAACTGAGGTACTGGGTTCATCTCAATGGGGCTTGTCAGACAGTGGGTGCAGCCCATGGAGCAGGGTGGGGCATCGTCTCACCTGGAAAGCGCAAGGGATTGGGGAATTCCCTTTCCTAGCAAAGCAAAGCCATGACAGACGGTACCTGGAAAATCAGGACACTCCCACCCTAATACTGTGTTTTCCAATGGCCTTAGCAAATGGCACACCAGGAGATGATATCCCGCGCCTGGTTTGGAGGGTCCCATGCCCACAGAGCCTCGCTTACTGCTAGCACAGCAGTCTGAGATCCAACTGCAAGGTGGCAGCGAGGCTAGGGGAGGGGAATCTGCCATTGCTGAGGCTTGGGTAGGTAAACAAAGCAGCCAGGAAGCTCGAACGGGGTGGAGCCCACTGCAGCTCAAGGAGGCCTGCCTGCCTCTGTAGACTCCACCTCTGGGGCAGGGCATAGCTGAACAAAAGGCAGGAGAAACTTCTGCAGACTTAAACGTCCCTGTCTGACAATTTGAAGAGAGTAGTGGTTCTCCCAGCATGGAGTTTGAGATCTGAGAA
>NW_016892757.1:0-905 GCF_001698545.2 Rhinopithecus bieti | reverse complement strand
GGAGAAGTCTGAAGGCGTACTCGCTTTTCCCAGGCGGTGGTGGCCATGCCTGCTGCTTCTACGTTGGCTAGAAATTGTGTCCCTGGCACCTCGTCTGCCCAGACTCCGGAGCAGCCAAACCCTGGGATGGGAAGCACTTGCTGAAAACGAGCTTGTTCCACCCTCAGGGAAAGCCTCTGGCCAGGATGGCTTGTTTTGTTTTCTCTCCAAACTCTAACATACCTGTTCAGCAGCTTCCCAGCCCAGAGCGGGCCAGAAACGGGAAACAGCCTGGTGTAAAAGGTGGGTGACGAGATGGAGAAACTCTAAGACTATCCCCTCACCCTGGCAATGGGTCGCCTTGTCTTATAATTCAATAAAACACCAGCTGGTCCCAGAGATCAGGAAAGGGAGAGAGGAGGGTTGTTGCTTTCCAGAGCATCATCTCAAAGATGAACACTGGGGCTTGGAGCTGAAAGGAGTGGGTGTTAGTTTCCCTGGAAAACCGCAGACTCTTGGGAAGGACTTGCTTCCCGGGGTTTCCGGGAATTGAGGGCATCAATGCCTTTGTCTCCGGCTGCTCACTCACACCTTAGAGAGCCCCAGAGGGCAGTCGAGGGAGGGGTGAGTGTCATGCACGTCCGTGTGAAGAGGCCACCAACCAGGCTTTGTGTGAGCAACATGGCTGTTTATTTCACCTGGGTGCAGGCGGGCTGAGTCCGAAGAGTCAGCGAAGGGAGATAAGGGTGAGGCCGTTTTATAGGATTTGGGTAGGTAAAGGAAAATTACAGTCAAAGGGGGGTTGTTCTCTGGCAGGCAGGAGTGGGGTTACAAGGTGCTCAGCGGGGAGTCTTTTGAGCTAGGAAAAGGAATTTCACAAGATAATGTCATCGCTTAAGGCAAGGACCGGCCATTTTCACGTCTTT
>NW_016892756.1:0-735 GCF_001698545.2 Rhinopithecus bieti | reverse complement strand
AAATTTTGTATATTGTAGGAGAGCGGTCAGGGTGGTGGGAGAAATTATAGGGAAAGACACAAACCTTCTTGGAAGGCCAGGAGGTTTTGCAAAAGCTTCGAAAGAAAATTTGGCTGAAGGCAGCCAAATTCTCTCATTCGGAGCCTGAGAGCAAACAGCAGATAACAAGGGAATGTAAAGGAACTTATCGAGATAAATTTGTTTACTCCTGCCTCCAGAAACCAACCTTTGATCATTTGCACACAGGACTAGTCTCTACTTGGGGGGTTGACAATGTTTGTTACCCACAAATTGTGTTTGCTCCAAGCCTTTGTCATTAAATCTGTACTAAATAAATGTGAACATCACCGGCTTAGCGGTGCTGCGAACTCTCTTCAGCCCCTAGTGCCGGTAGTTCCCTAGCTGGCTCTTTCACTGGATACCTATATCTGAGTACTCCTTTCATTCATCGCTCGGCCAGAGTCTGCGGGACAGACTTGGCAGGTGGTGCCCCATGTGAGGAATGCTGCAATGGATTGCAGTGGAACCCTCGAAAACAAAGGTGAAGAGACTGTGCAGTCAGTAAGTCAGTAAATCATTGGTGCCTGCTCAGGATTTCCAGATTCGAGGGAATTGTTCACACGAGGGTTTTATCATGGACAACAGTTGTATCAGCTCAACAGCAGCAGTATATAAAAGTGTTGAAACATGGCCAGGCGCGGTGGCTCACGCCTGTAATCCCAGCACTTTGGGAGG
>NW_016892755.1:0-844 GCF_001698545.2 Rhinopithecus bieti | reverse complement strand
GATCTTTTCTAAAAGTGCAAATTTAAACTCTGTTTCAGTTAATTTTGTCTGTTGTTAGCATTTTCTTTCCTTAAATCATTAAGGTTTCTTTCAGCAGTCTGAGCTGCCAACCAATTATCATGTCCTTTTTTCTCGTAGGAAATAACTTGCCTTTGATAAAATTAATAGTTCTCTCCAATTCTTCTTCACGATCTTTGGCTAGCTTTCTGTAGGTCTCCAGCCCTTCAGTGGTATGGCTGATCTTTTTTTCCACTTTAGAAAGTTTCTCTTCTTCCTGTATCTGGTTATTTTCCTCTAGTGTCAATTTCCTGTGGAGTTTCATTTCATTTTCTTGATATAATTCAGTCATTATTTTAAGTTTCCGTTGAAGTTTCTGATTCTCACTTTCAAAATACATGTTTTCTGACTGCAAAGATACTTGTTGAGTCTGAAGATTTTAATATGTTCTATAAGCTCGTCCTTTGTTTTGTCAACTTCAGATAACTGAGTAATAATGTGGTTTCTTTCTCCTTCTAAGGTTTTAAGGAAACATTTAACTTAGCAGCATGAATCAGTTTCTTCAAAGCTCCTTTTGGAGGATCATCTAAGTAAGCACCATTTTCTGGTTCACTGTTCACTTCTAATTCCAAGTTATCATCATCCGTTATGTCCTCTCCAAGCACAGCAGCCCGATCTTTCATCTTTAGCAAGCATCCAGTTAGAGTCTTGATGTGATTTTCTTTAACATTTAGAACTTGTTCTGCGTGTACTTTGGAGTCTTCAAATGTTATTTTCTGTTTGTTAAGTTCACTCACTTGTTCCTTCCATACTTCAGCTTCTTGCAAAAGCTGCTTCTGGCTTTCCT
>NW_016892754.1:0-848 GCF_001698545.2 Rhinopithecus bieti | reverse complement strand
CTTTACCATTATGTAATGGCCTTCTTTGTCTCTTTTGATTGATCTTTGTTGGTTTACAATCTGTTTTATCAGAGACTAGAATTGCAACCCCTACTATTTTTTGCTTTCCATTTGCTTGGTAGATCTTCCTCCATCCCTTTATTTTGAGCCTATGTGTGTCTCTGCATGTGAGATGTGTCTCCTGAGTATAGCACATGGATGGGTCTTGACTCTTTATCCAGTTTTCCAGTCTGTGTCTTTTAATTGGGGCATTTAGCCCATTTACATTTTAGGTTAATATTGGTATGTGAGAATTTGATCCTGTGATTATGATGTTAGCTGGTTATTTTGCCCTTTAGTTGATGCAGTTTCTTCCTAGCATTGATGGCCTTTACAATTTGGCATGTTTTGCAGTGGCTAGTATGGGTTGTTTCTTTCCGTATTTAGTGCTTCCTTCAGGAGCTCTCATAAGGCAGACCTAGTGGTGACAAAATCTCTCAGCATTTGCTTGTCTGTAAAGGATTTTATTTCTCCTTAACTTATGAAGCTTAGTTTGGCTGGATAAGAAATTCTGGGTTGAAAATTCCCTTCTTTAAGAGTATTGAATATTGGCCCCACTGTCTTCTGGCTTGTAGAGTTTCTACCAAGAGATCTGCTGTTTGTCTGTTGAGCTTCCCTTTGTAGGTAACCTTTCTGGCGCCCTTAACATTTTTTCCTTCATTTCAACTTTTGTGAATCTGACAATTATGTGTCCTGGGGTTGCTCTTCTTAAGGAGTATCTTTGTGGTGTTCTCTGTATTTCCTCAATTTGAATGTTGGCCTGCTGTGCTAGGTTGGGGAAGTTCTCTTGGATAATATTCTGAAGAGTG
>NW_016892753.1:0-1196 GCF_001698545.2 Rhinopithecus bieti | reverse complement strand
GATATTTTGATGATATCATATGATAATGCATAAGTATAAGGTGGAGTGAAACTATTATACACCATACATTAGTCAATGAATGCCCCTAAATATTTAAAGTGTATTGAAACGCTGATCACACTCATGTGGTTAGCCTAAAATGTAGGTGTGTTTTCTGTCACTGAACATTTCCCTCTGTGTCCTCACCTTGTTATCAAAATAAATAAAATAGCTAGCACGTAAGGTATAGTCGTGGATCATGCGTTTGTTTATGGACAGCAAGAAAATCTTCTACGGAAAAGAGGAGAAATAGTAAAGAATAAATCTGAAAATGAGAATAAAATGCCTACCAGCGAGATATTCTATACTCTGAACATTTATTTGTGTAGGCCTGCTATCAGAGTCAAACTGGAATGTATTCAGTGGTGAGAATACAGGATTAGGAATGACATAAGGGAGTAGTGCCTAGAAAGAAGGAAGAGTTTAAGAGATTATAAAGTAGTAGTATTGGCCAAGAATTTGGAGATCACAACTGGCAGCCCATGGGTGCAGTCTGGCCTGCAGACTTATTTTGTTTGGTGCAGTTATTATTTTTTTAAAATCATATTGGTTGCCAACATTGAAATGTCAGGAGATTTTACATTTAAAAAATGTTTCTTAACCAGGCATGGTGGCTCGCACTTGTAATCCCAGAACTTTGGGAGGCTGAGGCCGGAGGATTGCTTGAGACCAGGAGTTCAAGACCAGCCTGGGCAAGATGATAAAACTTGTCTTTACAAAAAATTAAAAGATTAGTTAGGCATGGTGGCGTGCACCCTGTAGTCCCAGCTACTCAGGAGGCTGAGGTGGGAAGATCGCTTGAGCCCTGAAGGTCAAGGCTGTAGTGAGCTGTGATTGTGCCACTGCACTCCAGCTTGAGTGACAGAGTGAGGCCCCATCTCAGTAATAATGTTTCTTGGACTTTTGGAAAGCCTGAGTCTGGGAGCATCGCACTCTGTGGCAACACTGACCTGAAGCTGAGCTGAGGCTGGCCCCCCTCTCCCCAGTTCCCATGGCTGCTTCCCTCACTGGCCTTGATGCTGGGCTCCTGGCTTACAATAAAAGGATGTATAGAGGACACAAAAAACAAATAAGTGGACGTTTTAAATGAACTATTTTCCAGTGATAAGATCTGGGACATTATGGGGAAAAAAAAGTCCAAACTTTTGTTTTCGACA
>NW_016892752.1:0-904 GCF_001698545.2 Rhinopithecus bieti | reverse complement strand
TGTATAGAGGTAGGAAGGTCAAACCGAGGAATTATGTCTGAAATGACCACGGTGGCCTTCTCAGACCCTGTAGGAAAGGCCTCTACCCATGCAGTGACAGTGTCTACCCAGACTAAGAGATATTTCAGTTTTCTGACTTGGAGCATGTGAGTAAAGTCAATTTGCCAGTCCTGAGCAGGGTCAAATCCTTGAGCTTGACGTGTAGGAAAGGGAGGGGCCTGAATAATCCCTGAGGGGTAGTTGAATAGCAGATGGAATACTGAGAAGTGATCTCCTTGAGGATAGATTTCCATGACGGAAAGGAAATGAGAGGTTCTAAGAGACAGGCTAGAGGCTTGTAACCTATGTGGAAGAGGTTATGAAATGACAACAGAATAGAATGGGCCTGTGAGGCTGGAAGGAGGTATTCTCCTTGGTCTAAGAACCATTTGCCTTGTGTGGGAAGAGATTGATAGGTGGAAGTTTCAGCGGGGAGTAGGTGGGAGTGGCCGATGTGAAGGAGGAAAACTGCCGTGAGGGATAGAAGTAGGAATGCTAGCTGTTTTTTAGCTGCCTTATCAGCATAAGCATTGTCCTAAGCAAAGGTTGGGGAAGACAATAGATTTTGGAATTTATGAGAACTGTAGAGAGCTGAGCACAGTTTGTGATTTTAGGGCCTCTAACAGTATTAAAGCAGTGGCAGCCGCTGCGTGCAGACCTGAGGACTAGGC
The DNA here is from genome assembly GCF_001698545.2 of Rhinopithecus bieti. Taxonomy (NCBI): domain Eukaryota; kingdom Metazoa; phylum Chordata; class Mammalia; order Primates; family Cercopithecidae; genus Rhinopithecus; species Rhinopithecus bieti. The sequence goes on along the minus strand of NW_016892752.1, from coordinate 194 downwards.
TAAAACAGTAAGGTCGTTTGGACAGAAAGGCTATAGGATGCGGTCCTGGCTCTTGTGTGAGAATTCTGTCCGCACTAACCATGCCTAGGAAGGAAAGGAGTTGTTTTGTAGAAGGGATTGGGGTTTGGGAGACTAGCCAGACATGATCAGCAGGGAGAGTAAGTGTGTATTTATGAGAATTATGTCGAGATAGG
>NW_016892751.1:0-878 GCF_001698545.2 Rhinopithecus bieti | reverse complement strand
TCTTCTCTGGATCTATTCTATTTATTTGAGCTTTATGGACTTGCTTTTGATTAGCTGCAGCTCTGCCTGAGCTTCTTTTGTTAATTGCCGAGGGCTGGTGAGACTAGGATCTCCTCTAAGGATAGAAAATAGATTACTCATGGCATAGGTAGGAATGCCTAGAGCAAGTCGTATCCAATTAATGTCCCCTAGTAATTTTGAAAGTCATTTAATGTTTTCAATCGATTCCTACGTATGGCTACTTTCTGTGGCACAGTGGTAGTGTCATTTACTAAGGTCCCCATAGGTTGTATAACTGAATTAATGGCTCTTAAATCAGTTAACATTCTCCATTTACCTGATTTTTTCTTAATAACAAAGACTGGAGAATTTCAGGGGAAAATGTTGGAGCTACGTGTCCTTTTCTAATTGTTCATTAACGAAGTCCTCTACAGCCTCCAGTTTGTCTTTACTTCGCGGCCATTGTTCTACCCAAATTGGCTTATCTGTTAACCATTTTAAAGGTATAGGTTCTGGAGGCTTAAAATGGCCACCATCAAAATGATATCCTAAACCTTGGCGGGAACTTTGTCTTTCTGCTTGAAGCAGTTCCTTCAAACCTTGCAAATTTTTCCTAGTCCCATACCAGGGACATACCCCATTTCATGCATCATATATTGACTTTGAGGGCTATATAATTGTTCTGGAATTAGAACTTGTTCTCCCCATTGTTGTAATAAATCTGTTCCCCATAGATTTATAGGTACAGAAGTTATAATTGGTTGAATAGTCTCAGGTTGTCCATCGGGCCCTTCACAGTGCAAAATATAACTACTTTGATATACTTCAGGGGCTTTCCCAACTCCAACTATGTTAAATTGAGTGGGTTGAATTGGCCA
>NW_016892750.1:0-1057 GCF_001698545.2 Rhinopithecus bieti | reverse complement strand
ATCCAGTTTTTATCTGAAGATATCTCCTCTTTCACCGTAGGCCTGAATGCTCTCCCGAATATGCCTTCCCAGATCTGTGCACGATGGCGTTTCCAAACTGTGTAATATAATGAATGTTTTAACTATGCGAGATGAATAAATATATCTAACACAAAGCAGTTTCACAGAAATCTTCTTTCCAGTTTTATCTGAAGATATTTCCTTTTCACCATAGTGGTCACTATTCTCCCGAATATCTCTTCGTAGCTTTTCTCCAAAAGGCATTCCAGAATCCTCTAGTAGAAGAAAGGTATATTTCTGTGAGTGGAATGCCCACATCACAAAGCAGTTCCTCAGAAAGCTTCTCTTCAGTTTCTATCTGAAGACAATTCCTTTCTCATCATAAGCCTCAAAGCCCTCCACAATATCCCTTCGTAGACTAAACAAAACAGTGTTATGATACAGCTCAATGAAAAGAGAAATTTAACTGTGTGAGCAGAATTCATGTGACACAGAGTAGTTTCACAAATATCTGAGGATATTTCTTTCTCCATATTCTAAGGATCGTTCCCAAATGTCCTTCCTCAGATTCCACAAAACAGTGATTTCAAGCTGTTGAATCCAAAGAATGGTTTACCTCTAGGAGACGAATACACACATTGCAAAGCAGTTTCTCAGAAGGTTTTCTGCGCAACTCTTTTGTGATGTTTGTGTTCATCTCAAAGAGTTAAATCATTCTTTGGATTGAGCAGTTTAAAATCACTGTTTCTGTGGAATCCGAGAAAGGACAATTGGAAACACTGTTTATAATATCCTGAAAAGAAATAACCTCAACTAGAAACCAGAAGGAATCTTTCTGTGAACCTGCTATGTGTCACGTGAATTCCACTCAAACAGTTAAGCTTCTCTTTTCATTGAGTGGTATCATAACATTGTTTTGTTTAGTCTGCGAAGGGATATTCCGAGGGGCTTTGCGGCTTACGGTGAGAAAGAAAACATCTTCAGATAGAAACTGGAGAGTAGGTTTCTGACAAGCTGCTTTGTGACGTGTGCATTCCACTCACAGAAATATATTTTT
>NW_016892749.1:0-903 GCF_001698545.2 Rhinopithecus bieti | reverse complement strand
TAATAATTAAATATAACATGATTTTTGTAAGAGAAAATAAATAAAATTATTTTAAGTTTATAGATGATTTCCATTGGACCAAAAGTATGTTGCCTCATTCTGTGCTAACTTTTGTACTGAAAGATTAGTGTGTTATTTGGATAAACAGATCATTAACTGGGTTTTATGTTTACTTTGTTAAGGTAAATTTTAGGAGATACATATTATAATATTTAGAAAGATTCTCCACTTCTTTATTGCAATATGTATACTTAAAATAGCATATTTAGTTTAAAAGTTATGTTTATATGATGTCATTTTTTATTACTGTTCTTATTTAAAGAGATAGGGCCTACAATATTGGTCAGGCTGCTCTTGAACCCCTGGCCTCAAGTGATGCTCTGGGCTCAGACTTAAAGTGCTGGGATTACAATTGTGAGCCACTGCACCTGGCCCCATTTATATTATTTTGCTACCCTTTTATTCTTCCTGTTTTGCTTATTAGATTGATCAGATTAATTTTTTTGCCTATTGCAGATTATTTCTAAACCAAATAGCAATATTTATTCTAAAATAACTTTTCAATATGCTGTGATACATAATATTTAGTTATAGCACAAATTTGATTAAAACTAAATTTGCATATTATCCTATGTTTTGAGCATCAATAAAACATTTCAAAATTTCTTTTGATGCCAGAGAGATCAATAAGCTTAAATTTTGTATTAAAGCAAGTTTCATTTCAGTTATCAAGTTTTGCTTAAATGAAGAGTGCTTTTCACTAACCTCTATGAGAATATGAAAACATTTGGCTGCAATTAAGAAACTAAAGTTTTAAAACTATGTGTTGCTTAATATTGTTATTATATTGTCCTCAAGATTTAATTAACTAAAATATTGCATTTTTGTAACCTTAATATTGTT
>NW_016892748.1:0-1061 GCF_001698545.2 Rhinopithecus bieti | reverse complement strand
GTTCTCCCAGCAGAGAGTTTGAGATCTGAGAATGGACAGACTGCCTCCTCAAGTAGGCCCCTGACCCCTGAGTAGCCTAACTTGGAGACACCTCCCAGTAAGGGCTGACTGACACCTCATACGGCCAGGTACCCCTCTGACATGAAGCTTCCAGAGGAAGAATCAGGCAGCAACATTTGCTGTTCTGAAATATTTGCTGTTCTGCAGCCTCTGCTGCTGATACCCAGGCAAACAGGGTATGGAGTGGACCTCCAGTAAACTCCAACAGACCTGTAGCTGAGGGTCCTGATTGTTAGAAGGAACACTAACAAACAGAAAGGACATCCACACCAAAACCCCATCTGTACGTCACCATCATCAAAGACCAAAGGTAGATAAAACCACAAAGATGGGGAAAACCAGAGCAGAAAAGCTAAAACTTCTAAAATCAGAGAGCCTCTTCTCCAAAAGAATGCAGCTCCTCGACAGCAATGGAACAAAGCTGGACAGAGAATGACTTTGACAAGTTGAGAGAAGAAGATTTTAGACAATCGGTAATAACAAAATTCTCCAAGCTAAAGGAGGATATTCGAACCCACAGCAAAGAAACTAAAACCTTGAAAAAAGATTAGATGAATGGCTAAGTAGAAAAAACAGCATAGAGAAGACCTTAAATTACCTGATGGAGCTGAAAACCATGGTACAAGAACTACGTGATGCATGCACAAGCATCAGTAGCTGATTCGATCAAGTGGAAGAAAGGATATCAGAAATTGAAGATCAAATTAATGAAATGAAGCAAGAAGAGAAGTTTAGAGAAAAAAGAATAAGAAGAAACAAACAAAGACTCAAAGAAATATGGGAATATGTGAAAAGACCAAATCTACATCTGATTGGTGTACCTGAGTGTGACAGGGAGAATGGAACCCAAGTTGGAAAACACTCTTCAGGATATTATCCAGGAAAATTTCCCCAACCTAACAAGGCATGCCAACATTCAAATTCAGGAAATACAGAGAACACCATACAGATACTCCTTGAGAGAGAGCAACTCCAGGGCACATAATTGTCAGATTCACCAA
>NW_016892746.1:0-1061 GCF_001698545.2 Rhinopithecus bieti | reverse complement strand
CCCAAAGATCTCAGAAGTACAGAATAAGATGTTTTATTTATTTTTTTAAATTGGGAGCACAGGCTTGAGAGATTCAGGGAAAGAAACATAAATTAGATAAATCAATTTTGTTGGAAGCAGTGCCTTTGACAGATTCATGCCAAGATGAAAGAATAATTTTTGTTTTGAACAGTAGGTTGAAAGATTAATAATAAGAAATAGAAAAATCATTTTTATTGGGAGATGCAGGGTAAGAGATTTGTGATTTAAGAATCTATTTTTTTTTTATTTTTTCATTCTTGGAATCTGAGGGTCTAAGAGTATTTTTTTAAGATCTTTTAATTGTCCATAGTTTTTTTTCTAGAAACCTCAGCTAATGATTTCATAAGAACTAAAGTCAAGTTTGTTGATAGTTTCCCCTTGCATTAAGGTTATTTTAAATGAATCATAAGAAAGTTGCTTTACAAATACATCTTTACTTCTGTATTTTCATCTGTTTATGTCAGAGTAAAACATGCAGATTCTGAGAGACTTAAATCAACAAAAGGTCAGCATTTGTGCCTGTTTTATTAAATTCTATATTTATCAGTCTTTCGGTGCCACATATGAGAAAATAAATATATCTGCTGATAGCCATAAATATATATAAGTTCTTCTGTGGATTTATGGGTGATAATTTCCTGCCAGTAGAAAAGTAAAACATATTTCCCATTAACATGGTCTGTCATCAATTCTTTAAATTCTAGAGAGTTACTTTCCTCAACATGCAATTTAGAAACTATTTTAAACCCTGTGTAATTATAAACATATTAAAATTTGAAGTAATTGCATCGTATCAATTTAAAATTGAAAAGAGTTACCTTATATTATTCAAATTTTCCTATTTACAGTGGTGGCCGAGAAAGGACAACACCTAATTCAGTGAATATATTCATAGTATACCCCAGTCACTCTTTAGACTCAGATAAAGTGGGACCCTAATCTTTACTCTCCCAAGTTCTTCCTGTGGAAACTCCACCAGTTTCTTGAACCTCTTTAATCCCAGCACTTTGGGAGGCCGAGACGGGCGGATCACAAGGTCA
>NW_016892745.1:0-586 GCF_001698545.2 Rhinopithecus bieti | reverse complement strand
CATGCTGAAGTTATGATACTAATGCAACTCAACTTGACTAAATTCTTCAAAGAATTTTACCATCTTAAATTTTAAACCAAGGAAAATGTGCACCAAAATGGTCCTGTACATACAGTTACAACCACTTCTATGCGTGTTTCATATTAGGGGAGGGGTTTCTTGTGCAGTAATATTTCTCGTAGCAATAATATTAGCTGTTTTGCACCTTCATAGTATGAAAAGGGTTGAACTGGATGACAGCATTAATGCCAGCAGTAAGTTCCCAAGGGCTGTCTCAGCCATCCACCCAGACGACCCAGTATCTGAGGGCTGACACACCCAACAATGCGACTCCTATCACCAGCTCCACAGGTTATCCTACCTTGTGGACAGAGAAGAACGACTTGAGAAGTGTCACTCTTTTGGAGGCCAAAGCCAAGGTGAAGGAGAGGATAGCTCTAAAAGATGTACTCCAACAAGGTACTTTTGGGCATATTTTCCATGGAATTTTTTTTTTTTTTTTTTTTTTGTGGAGACGGAGTTTCGCTCTGCCCCCCAGGCTGGAGTGCAGTGGCCGGATCGCAGTTCACTGCAAGCTCCGCCTCCC
>NW_016892744.1:0-581 GCF_001698545.2 Rhinopithecus bieti | reverse complement strand
TGGTATTAAATGACTAGAAGTTTAATAAGACAAATAGAGTTTTCTGACTTGCCTTTCCTGGTTCTCCCTTATACTAGTCTTAGAAACCTCCCAAGGGCTAGCTGTTGGTAAGATGTTGATTGCCTCAGGTCATTCAAATTTTCTACAGGTCTATCTTTAAAAGAATTAATGATTAACTTAATCTAATCTATTGGAAGTCAGGGGTTGGGGCAGGGGAGGAGGGTGGCTAAAACACTCCTGAGTTACATATGTGCTTCTTACGGGGTCAGGATCACTTGGAAGCTTCAGAGATTTTCATGATTCCTAATGGGCCACTTGAGCCAATTCAAAATATTTACTCAGGTAAATCTATATGGTGATATTTTGATTTGATAACTTGAATATGTGTACAATAAATGAACATATAAATGTGTCACTTTATGCCACATTTATAATAGTGTATGGGGTAGGGAAATATAGTTATCCTTATAGTTTCTCATTTTAATACTGAGCATAGAGTCATCCAAATGAGATTTTTTTTAATAAACAAGATGGGAAATTATTTTGAGCAGTGGTGTGAAGAGTCTTTTTGAATTTCCTTT
>NW_016892743.1:0-905 GCF_001698545.2 Rhinopithecus bieti | reverse complement strand
CACACTGACCAGGTTCATTTAACTGACCACACCATGCCAGTTGGCACTGAGGTGGTGTCCTCAGCCATGCCCAACTAGGATTAGCAGGTTGGTCAGGCAGGCTGCCGCCACCGAGATATGATGGTCCAGTGCCTTCTTGCTGGCATGCAGGCAGCTCCAATAAGTCAGTCAATTTTAATAAGTTAAAGGAGGTAGTCCAAGGCTCAGATGAAAATCTGGCTGTTTTCTTAACCGACTGACAAAGTCACTTATTCAGTACACCCGCCTTGACCCTGCCTCCCCTGCAGGAGGAGCCATCTTAGCTTCACACTTTATTTCTCAGTCGGCCCCAATATCCAAAAAAAGTTAAAAAAGGCAGAGGACGGCCCTCAAACTCCCATCCAGGATTTAGTCAAACTGGCCTTCAAGGTCTACAACCCCAAGGAGGAAGCAGCCGAGGCCCAACGACAGGCCAGGCTAAAACAGAAGGTACAACTCCAAACCCAGGACTTGGTAGCATCCTTGAGGCTGGCCGGCTCCAGGAGCTCCCAGAAAAGAGGTACTACCCGAGCACCACCTGGTGCCTGCTTCAAGTGCGGCAACCACGGCCACTGGGCCAGGCAGTGCCCTAACCCAAAGGAGCCAACTCGCCCCTGTCCGAACTGTCGGCAGATGGCCCACTGGAAGTCAGACTGCCCCAACCTAAGGACAGTCGCTGCGCCTCCACGTGATGACCCTCCTCCAGGTATTGGAGGAGCCTTCCAGCTCCTCGACACCGATGAAGATTGAAGAGGCCCAGACTCAGGGACCCCTCTTACTCTCCCCGAGCCCTGGGTTATGCTCCAGGTAGCGGGTAAGTCCATATCCTTCCTCATGGACACGGAGGCTACCTACTCTGTTTTGCCCTCCTTTAGTGGCCCCAGCCA
>NW_016892742.1:0-1139 GCF_001698545.2 Rhinopithecus bieti | reverse complement strand
TGAATAAAAAGTAAGATTATTTTTATTTATTTATTTATTTATTTATTTATTTATTGCCTCATGGCACTCCAGTATAGGCAATCCAGAGTCAGACCTGTCTCAAAAAAAAATTTAAGATATTTTCTTAGGTATTATTTGTAGAGAAAGACAGCTCATCAATAACAAACCTAATTTTAAAATTTCTTCCAATGAGGAAAATAATGAATTTCTAACTTTGACAAGTCATTCTATATTTGGCTCACATTTTTTGAAACAACTCAATATCTTAGCTATTGCCTTGAACTTAAAATTCGGTGTAAATGTTGAGTATTATTCCTAATGCAATTCGAATGTGTATACAAATTATAATCAGTTAAAGACAGAACTGTAACTGTTAATATAGGTAACATGTCAATAACAACTAATTCCTTTTGAGACCACCTACAAGTCATAATCTTTTCTCAAGATTGTTAGCTGCAAATGTATTACTGGAATGAATAGTACACATCCTCACATGCAGCAGCAGTCTCTCCTGCCCCAGGGACATTCTGACTCGTCTCAATTTTGAAAAAACAAATGAGCCAGATCCCTGTACAATTAACCCATAAAATATCTTTAATAATAAAACAAAGCCAATTTGAAACCCTCCACGTGTGACACTTAATCCTTCTAATCTCCATTTGCTTCACAATAGGATTTACTTTTACGCAGAAGAGCTGTTCACTTGTCAAGCCCTGGATTTGAACTCCAATGGATTCATTGTTTAATATACTGTTTCGGATTCACTGCATCTCTACTTACTCTGGATAACATATCAAAACAGAGCTACCATTGTCATCTTGACTTTAAGAGGAAAAGACCCCAAAATTCATAAAAGAATTTAATCTAATTACCTTTTTTGTTTCTGCAATTTGATTTATATTTTCCCCAAATACTGCCCAAATGATATATAGTATGTGTAAGTTATTAGTCCTCTAAAAGTGGTAACAAAATGTCAAAGTGTAGATGATTGGTGGGGTCAGCAAGATTGAAGAAATAAAGACTAGAGTGCCTGGAATGAATACTTTCAGTAGCATGAAATAATACTATCTCCTGCTCTGTTTTGCATTCTGTAAGCCAAGACTTCTGGTAAAGAGTGTGTGTGTGTGTGTGTGTGTGTG
>NW_016892741.1:0-580 GCF_001698545.2 Rhinopithecus bieti | reverse complement strand
TTTTATCTATAATATCATAACTAGTTTTAATATAACCAATACAAAATTTAAGTATAATCCATAAAGATTTGAAAATAAATTTACCCAGGTTTGTGTATTTCCTTTCTGGTTGAAGAGCAGACATCTAGATAAACTTTCCAGGGTTGATATTCTAGAACAATAGTACAAAGGCCTAAAAAAATGTTACAATGCTATATTTATTAACATACAAATTTTTTTACTGCCCTCTAGTGGCAAAGAGTCAAGTCACTGTATAAAGATGAAAGCCTGTGATTGGGAAGACTCATGGTGAGGGCTATAAAAAAATCCTGAAAAAACAGAACAGCAAAATTTTACACCATATGTCATACTTCTTTACAGGAGATTAATTATTTTAAAAAAATCTCTACATATGAAACTCACATTTTATTTCCTAAAATATTATAAGAATGACATAAGCAGAATGAATATTAGAAAACTACTGTCCATCAACCATTAAATATGTTAACTGGCACTACCATGGCACCAATATTTCAAAAAATAAAATATTCAATAGATTTTCACATGACATTAGAAAAAATTTGACTAATTCTTTAATTTT
>NW_016892740.1:0-362 GCF_001698545.2 Rhinopithecus bieti | reverse complement strand
GTGCAAGTAGGAGAGATATCTAAATTCTTTTCCTAGCAAGGAATATTAATATTAATACCCTGGGAAAGGAATGCATTCCTTGGGGAGGTCTATAAATGGCCGCTCTGGGAGTGTCTGTCTTATGCAGTTAAGATAAGGACTGAGCTATGCCCTGGTCTCCTGCAGTGCCCTCAGGCTTATTAGGGTGAGGAAAACTCTGCCCTGGTAAGTTTGTGGTCAGACCAGTTCTCTGCTCTCGAATGCTGTTTTCTGTTGTTTAAGATGTTTATCAAGACAACAGGTGCACTGCTGAAGATAGACCCTTATCAGTAGTTCTGCTTCTGACCTTTGCCTTGTGATCTTTGTTGGACCCTTATCAGTGG
>NW_016892739.1:0-1294 GCF_001698545.2 Rhinopithecus bieti | reverse complement strand
GGACCCCGGGTGAAAAGTAGTTGCCCCAGTGACTGTTCGAGCAGTGCCTCGAGTGACCATTCTCAGTTCTATTCAGGCAGGAATCCAGCAAGTTAGAAGAGAGGGTGATTTATAGGCTTGGCAGTTCCATGTTAGAATACACCCACCCGATTAACAGGGAAATATTGCAGCTACATTTGAGCCTTTTCCTTTTAAATTTGGGAAATGCCATGAGGGGTGTTTATGCTGCACAAAAGCTGTGAGCCTTCTGCCCGGGGAACCCCGCAAAATTCCCAACAGGGGTCTGTGGACCCTTACCAGTGGGGACGATAGGATTACTTCTATGAAGGTCTAATTTAAATGTAAGTACAAACAGGAGTCACTGATTCAGGTTACAATGGGGAAATTCAAATTGTTATATCTACTTCTGTTCCCTGGAAAGCAGAGCCAGGAGAGCATATAGCACACTCCTAATTGTGCTGTATGTGGAAATGGGGAAAAGTGAAATTAAATGAACAGGAGGATTTGGAAGCACAAATAAATGAGGCAAAGCAGCTTATTGGGTAAATCAAATTACTGATAAACATCCAACCTGAGAAATAACTATTCAGGGAAAGAAATTTAAAGGTTTGGTAGATACTGTAGCGGACATTTCAATCATTTCTCTACAGCCCTGGCCATCCGTGTGGCCAATTCATCCCACTCAATTTAACATAGTTGGAGCTGGTAAAGTCCCTGAAGTATATCAAAGTAGTTATATTTTGCATTGTGAAGGGCCTGATGGACAACTTGGGACTATTCAACCAATTATAACTTCTGTACCTATAAACTTATGGGGAAGAGATTTATTACAATGATCAGGAGCACAAGTTCCAATTGCTGAACAATTATACAACCCTCAAAGTCCACATGTGATGCATGAAATGGGGTATGTTCCTGGTATGGGACTAGGAAAAAATTTGCAAGGTTTGAAGGAACTGCTTCAAGCGGAAAGACAAAGTTCCCACCAAGGTTTGGGACATCATTTTGATGGCGGACATTGTTAAAATTCCAGAACCTATACCTCTAAAATAGTTAACAGATAAGCCAATTTGGATAGAACAATGGCCACTGAGTAAAGAGAAACTGGAGGCTTTAGAGGACTTGGTTACTGAACAATTCTCAATAATCATTTTCCCAAAATGAAACTGTTTCCATTTTGAAATTAACTAACTGAATCCTCCCTAGAATAATTAAATTTAAATCAATTGAAGGTGCTGAAAATGTTTTACAGATGGGTCTAGTAATGGTAAAGCTTCTTTTCTGGATCAAAAGG
>NW_016892738.1:0-364 GCF_001698545.2 Rhinopithecus bieti | reverse complement strand
ACAGTATCTCTAGCTAGTTGCACTTTTAATGAACTCCAGTAGTCAAGGACAGTGTCTCTAGTTGAACTTTTAATGAACTCTAGTAGGCACCAAGAAGGCAGACAAATAAGAAAGAGCTTAGAGACAAGGAACTAAGCAGAAGGTTACATCTGGGTGCAGAAAGTTTGTTTTGCATTGTGTTATTTTGCTGACGTGGGATTTATGGAGTATAAATAAAGTGAGGTGGAGGCTCTAGGCGCGGCCGCCATGTTCTCTGTTTGTCTTTGTCTCTTGTGTCTGTTCATTCTCCACCATCACCACTGCGGTCCTCAATAAGTGGCACAGCGAGCAGGGTCCACATGGGTGAGTAGCGGGGAACAAGAAG
>NW_016892737.1:0-1538 GCF_001698545.2 Rhinopithecus bieti | reverse complement strand
TCCATATATATATATATCCATATATCCATGTCCATATATATATATATACACCCTCACACATACATGCACACACACACACACACACACACACACATATGTTGAAGTACAGGGAGGAGAATCTCAGGGCAGGCAGGCCCTACAGCCTCCTGAAGACTTGTGGGTCTCTGCCCAATTGACAAAGGAAAACTTTGGAGCAGCCTCAGGCAGGAGGTGATAAGATCATGTTTGCTGCTGTCAGGAAAAGGCATGAGAAGTTTCCGGTGGATTTATTTGCCAGTACAGCCAGCCGCCCCACTGAATGGAACAAAATGGTTTCTCCCAGCTCTTCCTGTGACTACTGGCTCTTCCAGTTTTAGGGTATTTGCATGTTGGACTTTAGAGAGGAGACTTACGGACAGGTTAACTAACCCTCTCGCTTTTCACTGCCATGTATACAAAAAACAATGCAGCACACAGGTCAGAGAAGCTGGAGACCACATTCCTCCGCAAGTAACATGTTTGTTGGGATTCGGTTCTCATTGCTGTGTAGTCTGTGTTGTCGGTGCCACCCTCTTGTAGGTAACAAGGGAAGAAGCCGGCTGCCACAGGCAGCATCTGCACTTCATTTAACAACAACCCCTACTTGTGTCTCACTCATAATTCAACCCTGCTGTTTTGTTTTGCTCATAGGAATCCTTCTCCATTAGCACTCCTGGTGTGCTGTTGAACCCTCTTCATTTGTATTTAACTAACAGGAGGTACCACAGTTTTGCTGTAAGCTCCAGCAGGTGAAGTTCTGCTAGTGGAAAGCACTTTGCACCTGTGCACGTCAATCCAGGACCCTCATCCCAGATGCTTAGCCCGAGGTGCACAGCCCAGCCCAGGCTTATCAGCCCTGCCAGGGGTCCTTCGATGCCCCTGATTAAAGAGAAGGTTGATTTTTTTTCCAGAGTCAGTGCACTAAGAGGCATGGACCTTTCTGCTTTTGCTGTCATTTGGGCTGTTCGTTGTTACTATATGAACTGGGTGCTCCTGCCTAATATTTTGATAGCACGCTGGCATAAGATGAAATGGCAGTGAAACAAATGGCTGAAAAGAGCACGTTTTGTTATTTAACCATCTGAGTTGGTACTACGTATATGTGTGGTTTGTTACTTTGCTCTACATGAATCTATGCTACTCAAAGCTACTCAAATGACAGAATCTGTTTTCCTGCAGTGAATTGATGTTTCCGCTGTTTGTAGAAACAGATCAGACAAAGCATTATATCAAATGCTCTCTTGAGAAGCACCAACCTCACATCCCCAAACTCCTCCTCCTTTGAAGTGCACATTTCTCACAGATGCCCCAGTTGTTCAGGTCCCTTCCTCCACCCTTAGTGACACCTCACCACCACCACCATTACCATCACTACTAATAGCACTACAACCACCACCTCTACCATCACCAACTCCACTGCTACCTCCACCTCCACCATCATCATCTCCATCATCTCCACCAATTCCATCACCTCTACCACCACTAATAACAACTCTAGTGCTATGTCTATCATCATCTCC
>NW_016892736.1:0-307 GCF_001698545.2 Rhinopithecus bieti | reverse complement strand
TCAGGAACAGAGATATTACCCCTCTGAAATTCCAGGAGAGACAGTGACATACACTGTGACTCACTACCAAGGTCCTTCAGGACAGGCTTATGACCTTTCCGGTTGGGCAACCCCAGGCACCCAGTGTATGACCCAAGCTAGCTGTAGGCACTCAGTAAGCGGTCATTGAATTAGAGATCAAATGCTTTAATTTGAATTAACTTTATCTCTTTGCTGACAAATACGTTTTGCCTTGGCAAATGATCTTAAGTGTTTTGTGTGTGGATGCCAGGGCTATGTAGAGAATGGAACCTTCCTTAGGACAGAG
>NW_016892735.1:0-238 GCF_001698545.2 Rhinopithecus bieti | reverse complement strand
GGTGGCATGTGCCTGTCCTTGAACTTCAGGGAGGCATATGATGGCACTTGTGTTAGTGTGTCCAAGTGGTCTGATTCTTGGGCCTCTAGGCAGTTTCCTAGGGTGCTGGTAGCAACACTGGTGGACTGGGTGGATGGGTTCATGGACTCCTGGGCAGTGAGTGTGGCATAGGTGATAGCAGTAGCAGTTGTGGAACAACCCTCTGGCTCCCAAATGATCTGTGCTGGTGTTGATGGTG
>NW_016892734.1:0-687 GCF_001698545.2 Rhinopithecus bieti | reverse complement strand
GTAAGTGCAAGGTGGGCCTCACTTTTCTTTCTTCAGTATATAAGACATGGCGCCTGAATACTTGAACGTACATAGTACATTCAACGTGTACCACAGAGAGAGTCACCTCTACTTCACTCCAGCTACTCAATTTCAAAGTTTGATAACACATGGGTCCTTTCTTAAAAGCACTTGGCACTCTCACTAGTTTAAAAGCTCAAGTCTTTGATGTGGATACTCATGAGATTTGTCTTTTAAAAGAGACCAATTTCTCAGACTGAGGAAAGGTTATTCCTACCCTATGGTGTCTGTAAGACCTCCTCTGACATAGGGGTATGGAAGCTACAAGGCTTCACTCCAACACCATAAAGTACAATATAGGAAAGATTTCTTTAACCGTGTGGTCTTTATTTCAGTGCCAGTGTTACAGATACAACACAAATGTTCCAGTTAGAAGGAATTCAAACGGAATGCCAAGGTCCAAGCCAGGCTCAGGAAATAAAAGGGAGGTTTGGAGTAACAGATCACTCCAATACTCACTCTTCCTAAGGGCAAAGGTACTTTTGATACAGAGTCTGATCTTTAAAACTGGTGAACTCCTCTTCCACCCATTACCATAGTTCAAACAGGCAAGTTATGGGCTTAGGAGCACTTTAAAATTTGCGGTGGGAACAGGGTCATTAATAACTATGAATATATCTTTTAGAA
>NW_016892733.1:0-367 GCF_001698545.2 Rhinopithecus bieti | reverse complement strand
AGCAGAGCGAGACTCCGTCTCAAAAAAAAAAAAAAAAAAGAAGAAATAATAAAATCCAATCTGCTTATCTCCAAAGTTAGTTACCATTTATATAGCAATTTTCAATTTATATTGAACATATTTTCACATAAATTGAAACTGTAGGAGTAGGACTTTACAGAAAGTAAGGTGTGTTCTGTTTCAGGCATTCTGAACTGAATATGGACATATAACATTTAAGTAGAAATTCTCAACTGGCCGGGTGCTGTGGCAACTACTGGGGAGGCTGAGGCAGGAGAATTGCTTGAACCTGGGAGGCGGAGGTTGCCGTGCGCTGAGATTGCGCTATTGCACTCCAGCCTGGGCAACAACAGCGAGACTCTGTCTC
>NW_016892732.1:0-241 GCF_001698545.2 Rhinopithecus bieti | reverse complement strand
TCTCTTCCTATTTGGATACATTTTATTGCTTTCTCTTGCCTGATTGCACTGGCTAGAACTTCTAATACTATGTTGAATAAGAGTGGTAAGAGAGGGAATCCTTGTCTTGTGCCGGTTTTCAAAGGGAATGCTTCCAGTTTTGCCCATTCAGTATGATATCGGCTGTGGGCTTGTCATAAATAGCTCTTATTATTTTGAGATACATTCCATCGATACCTAGCTTATTGAGCTTTTTTAGCAT
>NW_016892731.1:0-358 GCF_001698545.2 Rhinopithecus bieti | reverse complement strand
CTCTCCAGTGTGTGTCCTTTCATGCAGTCGAATTTGAACTGGAACGAATGAAAACTTTTCCACACTGTTTACATTCATAGGGTTTCTCTCCAGTGTGCGACCTTTCATGAATTCGAACATAACTTGAACATCTGAAGGCTTTCCCACATTGTTTACATCGATAGGGTTTCTCTCCTGTGTGAGTTCTCTCATGCATTCGAAATTTACTGGAAGAAATGAAGGCTTTTCCACATTGTTTGCATTCATAGGGTTTCTCTCCAGTGTGTGTCCTTTCATGCATTCGAAAGAACTTGAAAATGAAGGCTTTTCCACATAGTTTACATTCATAGGGTTTCTCTCCAGTGTGTGTCCTTTCATG
>NW_016892730.1:0-273 GCF_001698545.2 Rhinopithecus bieti | reverse complement strand
GCACTTTGGGAGGCCGAGACGGGCGGATCACGAGGTCAGGAGATCGAGACCATCCTGGCTAACATGGTGAAACCCCGTCTCTACTAAAAAAAAATACAAAAAAACTAGCCGGGCGAGGTGACGGGCGCCTGTAGTCCCAGCTACTCGGGAGGCTGAGGCAGGAGAATGGCGTAAACCCGGGAGGCGGAGCTTGCAGTGAGCTGAGATCCGGCCACTGCACTCCAGCCTGGGCGACAGAGCGAGACTCCGTCTCAAAAAAAAAAAAAAAAAAGA
>NW_016892729.1:0-363 GCF_001698545.2 Rhinopithecus bieti | reverse complement strand
CTGGGTGTGATCTGTGGGTGTGCTGGGTGTGATCTGTGTGTGCTGGGTGTGAACTGTGTGTTTGCTGAGTGTGATCTGGGTGGGATCTGTGGGTGTGCTAGGTGTAATCTGTGTATGTGCTGGGTGTGATTGTGTGTGCTGGGTGTGATCTGTGGATGTGCTGGCTGTGATCTGTAGGTGTGCTAGGTGTGATCTGTGTGTGCTGGGTGTGATCTGTGGGTGTGCTAGGTGTAATCTGTGTGTGCTGGGTGTGATCTGTGGGTGTGCTGGGTGTGATCCATACTGGGTGTGATCTGTGGGTGTGCTGGGTGTGATCTGTGTGTGCTGGGTGTGAACTGTGTGTGTGACTGGGTGTGATCTGTG
>NW_016892728.1:0-579 GCF_001698545.2 Rhinopithecus bieti | reverse complement strand
AAAAAAAAAAAAAATTCTACAGATGCTGGAGAGGATGTAGAAAATAGGAACGCTTTTACACTGCACTGTTGGTGGGAGTGTAAATTAGTTCGACCATTGTGGAAGACAGTGTGGCCACCCCTCAAGGATCTAGAACTAGAAATACCATTTGTCCCAGCAATCCCATTACTGGGTATATACCCAAAGGATTATAAATCATTCTACTATAAAGGCACATGCACACATATGTTTATTGCAGCACTATTCACAATAGCAAAGTTTTGGAACCAACCCAAATGCCCATCAATGATAGACTGGATAAAGAAAATGTGGCACATATACACCATAGAATACTATGCAGCCATAAAGAAGGATGAGTTCACGTCCTTTGCAGGGACATGGATGAAACTGGAAACCCTCATTCTCAACAAAGTAACACAAGAAAAGAAAACTAAACACCACATGTTCTCACTCGTAAGTGGGAGCTGAGCAATGAGAACACATGGACACAGGGATGTGAACATCACACACCAGGGCCTGTCGGAGGGTGGAGGGGTTGGGGAGGAATAGCATTAGGAGAAATACCTAATGTAAATGACT
>NW_016892727.1:0-1538 GCF_001698545.2 Rhinopithecus bieti | reverse complement strand
GACCAACAGGTGCACTCTCTGAGGCCCCAAGGGAAGGGGCTGCACTTCACCTCCCTGCCCCATTTGTTCTGTGTATGCCCCTATAAGAATACTCACCTCTTGCCTTCAAGTGGCATTTTCAACTCCCCTGGAGCCAGTGCCCAGGAGGAGCAGGCACGGCTATGTGGGCAGCGGTAGGTGCAAAGGCTGTGCTGCCCACACCTGGTTTACCTGATGGACTCAGCCTGGAAGGAGCCAGAGGCAGAGGACTCAGCTCCAGGGACTGGGGTGAGTTTGTGTGTGGGGAGAGTTACCAGGCCCTGAAGGAGGCTATGGAGAAGGTGAAGGTGAGTGATTCCTGGCATGAGCCAAGAAAAGTGGTGGCAGGACAGGACAGGTCACTCTTGAGACAGGTCACCCCATTATTTTGGCTCCAGAATGGCTTTATGGACCTCCCGAAGGAGAAGGTAGATGGGAAGGAACAGGTGGAAAACCTAGAGCTTGGATTCATCCAGCTCTCTGAAGCAACAGACGGCATGAGTGAGCGGGAGACCTAGGCATGGCATGGGAAGCTGCAAGGCCAATGGAGGGGCCCCAGTGTCTGAGCCCTGTCTTCTTGCAGGAGAGTATGTCACAGTATATGAGAGCCAAGGGGTGGTGCCAAACATGCAGCACTGGGAGATGGAGGATGT
The DNA here is from genome assembly GCF_001698545.2 of Rhinopithecus bieti. Classification (NCBI taxonomy): domain Eukaryota; kingdom Metazoa; phylum Chordata; class Mammalia; order Primates; family Cercopithecidae; genus Rhinopithecus; species Rhinopithecus bieti. The sequence goes on along the minus strand of NW_016892727.1, from coordinate 867 downwards.
CATCAGGCTGGCCCAGAACAAGGAAGAGATGAAGGTAGGGTGTGCAACACCTCTACAGGGGTGGGGTGGGCATGGGCACTGTCTCTGGTGTGGCAGCTGAGCACCCCTCCATTCAAGCAAATCTCTGGAACTTCAGGAGCTGGTGTTGCCACCCATGGGCAACCACGAGAGGCATGGCAAATTCTTCACTGCTGTCCAGAACCCTGCTAATGAGCCCGCTCCAGGGGCTCCAGCCCCCCAGGAACTTGGGGCTGCTGGCAAGCAGGGTGGTGAGTAGAGCCCTCAGACAGGGTGGGCAGGCAGGAGCAGGGGAAGCTGGCCCTGCACTGAGATCCCCGCCTCCCTCTCTCCGAAGATTTTATGAGGTGAGCCTGTACGACAGCATGGAGGCTGCATCAGGAAAGGCCAGGGAGGGTTCTCCCCATGACTACCCCACTGCACAGCAGATCATGCACCTGCTTCCTGTAATGCAGGACACCCACGAGCACCCAGGCTTGGCCAGCAAACCCTGCATGCCATTCTTTTACTGGGCAACTGAGAACAGGGAGATAAACATAATCATCTAAGACCTGGTCGAGAAATTTAAAAAAAAAGAAAGAAAACTTTGGGATTAGTCTCCCACACAATTCATTTACTTCATTTGAATGTTAGAGCCACTCATGTTTATTTGTGTTTCTAATTTAGTTTAAATTTATTTGTAGAAAGTTAAGGGAGAGTGGATCTTTTCCTGATGTTCACTCTGGCATCCTTTAGCATTTTGTTTTTTAATTTGATAATTGTAAGTCATTAGCTCACATATCGAGTTTGCCCTTACCTGGTGGGAGTTCAAACACACAAAGACCCACTATTTGCACAAAATTATTCTTG
>NW_016892726.1:0-241 GCF_001698545.2 Rhinopithecus bieti | reverse complement strand
TCTATGTATTTTGTTGATCTTTTCAAAAACCCAGCTCCTGTATTCACTGATTTTTTGAAGAGGTGTTCATGTCTCTATCTCCTTCAGTTCTACTTTGATCTTAGTTATTTCTTGTCTTCTGCTGATTTTGAATTTGTTTGTTCTTGCTTCTCTGGTTCTTTTAATTGTGATGTTAGGTTGTTGATTTTAGATCTTTCCCGCTTTCTCCTGTGGGCATTTAGTGCTATAAATTTCCCTCTAC
>NW_016892725.1:0-710 GCF_001698545.2 Rhinopithecus bieti | reverse complement strand
TGGATAGATTGCAAAAATTTTCTCCCATTCTGTAGGTTGCCTTTTCACTCTGGCACTTGTTTCTTTTGCTGAGCAGAAGCTCTTTAGTTTAATTAGATCCTATTTATCAATTTTGGCTTTTGTTGCCATTGCTTTTGGTATTTTAGTCATGCAGTCTTTGCCCATGCCTATGTCCTGAATGGTATTGCCTAGGTTTTCTTTCTTTTTTTCTTCTTTTTTGAGATGGAGTATTGCTCTGTCACCCAGGCTGGAGTGCAGTGGCATAATCTCAGCTCACTGCAACCTCCACCTCATGGATTCAAGCTGTTCTCCACCTCAACCTCCCAAGTAGCTGGGATTACAGATGCTCACCACCACGCCCAGCTAATTTTGTATTTTAGTAGAGATGGGATTTCACCATCTTGGCCAGACTGGTCTTGAACTCCTGACCTTGTGATCCACCCACCTCGGCCTCCCAAAGTGCTGGGATTACATGCATGAGCCACCGCACCCAGCTGCCTAGGTTTTCTTCTAGGGTTTTATAGTTTTCGGTTTTATGTTAAGTCTTTAATCCATCTTGAGTTAATTTTGTATAACGTGTAAGGGAGGGATCCAGTTTCTGTTTTCTGCATATGGCTAGCCTGTTTTCCATCACCATTTATTAAATAGGGAATCCTTACCCTTGCTTGTTTTTTGTTTGTTTGCTTGTTTTGTCAGGTTTGTCGAAGATC
>NW_016892724.1:0-306 GCF_001698545.2 Rhinopithecus bieti | reverse complement strand
GGCCGGGCGCGGTGGCTCAAGCCTGTAATCCCAGCACTTTGGGAGGCCGAGACGGGTGGATCACGAGGTCAGGAGATCGAGACCATCCTGGCTAACACTGTGAAACCCCGTCTCTACTAAAAAATACAAAAAAAAAAAAAAAAAAAAAAAACTAGCCCGGCGAGGTGGCGGGCGCCTGTAGTCCCAGCTACTCGAGAGGCTGAGGCAGGAGAATGGCGTAAACCCGGGAGGCGGAGCTTGCAGTGAGCTGAGATCCGGCCACTGCACTCCAGCCTGGGCGACAGAGCGAGACTCCGTCTCAAAAAA
>NW_016892723.1:0-242 GCF_001698545.2 Rhinopithecus bieti | reverse complement strand
CTGAACAATGAGATCACTTGGACTCGGGAAGGGGAACATCACACACTGGGGCCTACATGGGGAGGGGGGAGGCGGGAGGGATTGCATTGGGGAGTTATACATGTTATAAATGATGAATTGATGGGTGCTGACGAGTTGATGGGTGCAGCACACCAACATGGCACAAATATACATATGTAACAAACCTGCACATTATGCACATGTACCCTAAAACTTAAAGTATAAAAAAAAAAAAAAAAAAA
>NW_016892722.1:0-302 GCF_001698545.2 Rhinopithecus bieti | reverse complement strand
GGCCGGGCGCGGTGGCTCAAGCCTGTAATCCCAGCACTTTGGGAGGCCGAGGCGGGTGGATCACGAGGTCAGGAGATCGAGACCCTCCTGACTAACACGGTGAAACCCCGTCTCTACTAAAATACAAAAAACTAGCCGGGCGCGGTGGCGGGCGCCTGTAGTCCCAGCTACTGGGAGGCTGAGGCGGGAGAATGGCGGGAACCCAGGAGGTGGAGCTTGCAGTGAGCCGAGATCGCGCCACTGCACTCCAGCCTGGGCGACAGAGCGAGACTCCGTCTCAAAAAAAAAAAAAAAAAAAAAAA
>NW_016892721.1:0-240 GCF_001698545.2 Rhinopithecus bieti | reverse complement strand
AGAACTACAAGTACTTTAAAGAAGCAAAACAGTAAAACGGGCTGGGACTCCCTATCTTTGTAGTTCAGTGTATTGACCACAAATCAAACCAGGCAACTTCCTTATTTTTTTCTTTTCTTTCTTGCCCCACAAAGCTTACTCTAGCAACTTTTTTTTTTTTTTTTTGAGACAGTCTCGCTCTGGCGCCCAGGCTGGAGTGCAGTGGCCGGATCTCAGCTCACTGCAAGCTCCGCCTCCCGG
>NW_016892720.1:0-239 GCF_001698545.2 Rhinopithecus bieti | reverse complement strand
CTAGCCATATGTAGAAAGCTGAAACTGGATCCCTTCCTTACACCTTATACAAAATTAATTCAAGACGGATTAAAGACTTAAATGTTAGACCTAAAACCATAAAACCCTAGAAGAAAACCTAGGCAATACCATTCAGGACACAGGCATGGGCAAGGACTCATGTCTAAAACACCAAAAGCAACGGCAACAAAAGCCAGAATTGACAAATGGGATTTAATTAAACTAAAGATCTTCTGCAC
>NW_016892719.1:0-579 GCF_001698545.2 Rhinopithecus bieti | reverse complement strand
TAATTCTTTATTACCTCCATTATATAATTATGAATTATAGTAACAGCCATTTATTGAATGTCTATTTTGTGTGAGGAACAGGACTAGAACACTGATTTACTGAGTCTTTTATGTAATGTTTCTTAAAACAACAATGTAAAAAAATGAGACTTAGAGAGGTTTACTGAGATCTCATGGTCAGTGAGTGGTAGAATTTGGGACACTTTAGTGCTGTAGTATTTAAAACAGTGTGATACTGATGTAGACAATAAGGTAATAGAATATAATAAAGGAAGTGAATAGACAAGCACATCAACAGACAGCCCAGACAACAATTACATGAAATCTATATATATATGATAAATAAAGCTTTTTTTTTTTTTTTTTTTTTGAGACGGAGTCTCGCTCTGTGGCCCAGGTTGGAGTGCAGTGGCAGGATCCCGGCTCACTGCAAGCTCCGCCTCCCGGGTTCACACCATTCTCCTGCCTCAGCCTCCTAAGTAGCTGGGACTACAGGCGCCCCCCACCGCGCCCGGCTAATTTTTTGTATTTTAGTAGAGATGGGGTTTCACCGTGGTCTCGATCTCCTGACCTTGTGAT
>NW_016892717.1:0-578 GCF_001698545.2 Rhinopithecus bieti | reverse complement strand
GCCCACACACCATACAGACACACCATACACATCATACACACACACATCATACACACCATACAACACAACCATACACACACCATACACACACACCATACACATGCACACACAAACCATACACACAAATCATACACACCATACACACACACCATACACACGCACACCATACACACACCCCCCATACACACACCATACACACACACACCATACACACACAAACACCATACACACACACCATACACACCATACACACACACCATACACACCATACCACACACCATACACACATACCATACACACACACACCATACACACCATACACACACCACACACACACCATACACAGCATACACACACCACACACACACCATACACAGCATACACACACCACACACCATACACACCATACACACACACCATACACACACACCATACACACGCACACACACACCGTACACACCATACACACACACACCATACACACACACCATACACACACACACCATACACACACAAACACCATACACACACCATACACACGCACACACACACCATACACACACACCATACACACACGC
>NW_016892716.1:0-898 GCF_001698545.2 Rhinopithecus bieti | reverse complement strand
TCTCGGCCTCCCTAAGTGCTGGGATTACAGGCTTGAGCCACCGCGCCCTGCCCTATATATTTATTTTCAAATTTGGGTCTTTAATCCATTGACAATCACCTTTGTATGTGATATTAAGTAGGAATCTAGCTTTATTTTCCCCAAAATGTGGGCCAGTTTTCTAAGAAATTTTACTAAACAACCACCTCTTCCCTCCTTGCTTTGTGGTACCAGGAAGTGCCATATTTGTCATGACTTGGCAGAACCTTCTTGAGAATACAGACAAGCCAGAAGAAAGCACAACTGAGCACTAGAGAGTGAGGCAGAGATGCTATTGTTTATAGTCTTGATATGTCTAAAGCCAGAAATCCACCTCTTCATTTTGCTGGGTTTTGTCCTTTGTAACTAAAATGACCATTACAACCATGATGTCCTAATCTCGCTTCTATGTAGAGAGCTAATTTCATATCCTGCTGAGATTCAAATGACAATGATAATTCCAGTTAACATGATTTATTCTTACTTGTATCAGTTAATTGAATTTGTGATATGGTTGGTTGGATTATTTTGTTTCTTTTAACTTGAGAAAGAGAAACATGCAGTTTATTCTTATTTTTTTGAGACAGAGTCTGGCTTTGTCGCCCAGGCTGGAGTGCAGTGGTGCCATCTCGGCTCACTGCAACCTCTGCCTTCCAGGTTCAAGTGATTCTCCTGCCTCAGCCTCCCCAGTAGCTGGGATTACAGGCACCCACCACCGCGCCTGGCTAATTTTGTATTTTAGTTGAGACGAGGTTTCACCATGTTGGCCAGGCTGGTCTCGAACTCTTTTTTTTTTTTTTTGAGACGGAGTCTCGCTCTGTCGCCCGGGCTGGAGTGCTGCAGTGGCCGGATCTCAGCTCACTGCAAGCTCCGCCTCCCG
>NW_016892715.1:0-715 GCF_001698545.2 Rhinopithecus bieti | reverse complement strand
AAGACAAGTTGACATTCAAATTCAGGAAATACAGAGAATACCACTTAAGATACTCCTCGAGAAGAGCAACCCCAAGACACATAATCGTCAGATTCTCCAAGGTGAAACGAAGGAAAAAATGTTAAGGGCAGCCAGAGAGAAAGGTCAGGGGATGCAATCCTACTCTCTGATAGAACTGACTTTAAACCAACAAAGATCAAAAAAGACAAAGAAGGGCATAACATAATGATAAAAGGATCAATGCAACAAGAAGAGCTAACTATCCTAAATATATATGCACCCAATACAAGAACAACCGGATTCATAAAACAAGTTCCTAGAGACCTACAAAGAGACTTAGACTCCTACACAATAATAGTGGGAGACTTTAACACCCCACTGTCAATATGAGACAGATCAACGAGACAGAAAATTAACAAGGATATTCAGGACTTGAACTCAGCTCTGGACCAAGTGGACCTAATAGACATCTACAGAACTCTCCACCCCAAATCAACAAAATAAATATTCTTCTCAGTGCCACATAGCTCGTATTCTAAAATCAACCACAAAATGGAAGTAAAACATTCCTCAGCAAATGCAAAAGAACAGAAATCATAACAAACAGTCTCAGACCATAGTGCAATGAAATTAGAACTCGGGATTAAGAAACTCACTCGAGGCCGGGTGCAGTGGCTCAGGCCTGTAATCCCAGCACTCTGGGAGGCCAAGGCGG
>NW_016892714.1:0-492 GCF_001698545.2 Rhinopithecus bieti | reverse complement strand
ATCACAAGCCCACCCCTTCCCCACTGGGCCCCAGCCACAGGGTTTTCTGTCACAATTCTGGGAACCTTCCCAAGTCAGAGTCGCAGCATGATGGGCACACTGAAGCCATCACTTCACATCAGACCCAAAGGCATATCAGTTCTCTCTGCGGCACTCAGAAAGATGACATAATGCATTTGCTGAGGGCTCACATGTCTGTTGAAAGATGATCCATCAGGGTAAAACTAGGACAATAAAATTCTACAGAAGCGTTCTGCGTCTCCGGGTACTTAGGGATTAAAGGAAACACTGGGAAATGGGAAATGGGAAATGGGAAAATAATAGTCAAATAAAGAGAACCAAACAAATAATCGTCTTTTCTGTCACAGGCTCTTCATGCTGGGAATTCTCAGTAATAGTCAAGCTGAAGTTCAAATATGAGCTGTCAAGCCAACATGGGGTATCTGTGATTTAGGCCAGTGCTATATTCAAAGCATGGCCTGTAGACCAGCA
>NW_016892713.1:0-306 GCF_001698545.2 Rhinopithecus bieti | reverse complement strand
TTTTGTGGGCCGGGCGCGGTGGCTCAAGCCTGTAATCCCGGCACTTTGGGAGGCCGAGACGGGCGGATCACGAGGTCAGGAGATCGAGACCATCCTGGCTAACACGGTGAAACCCCGTCTCTACTAAAAAATACAAAAAACTAGCCGGGCGAGGTGGCGGGCGCCTGTAGTCCCAGCTACTCGGGAGGCTGAGGCTGGAGAATGGCGTAAACCCGGGAGGCGGAGCTTGCAGCGAGCTGAGATTGTGCCACTGCACTCCAGCCTGGGTGACAGAGTGAGACTCTGTCTCAATAAAAAAAAAATAAA
>NW_016892712.1:0-307 GCF_001698545.2 Rhinopithecus bieti | reverse complement strand
CAGGGCGAGCTTCACTCCAGTGAGCCCTGGCAGGTCAAGTCTGGGTTATGATTGCTTCTAATTAGCATTTCCAGCAGATGGAACATTTTCCAACCTCAGCTAAGTGCTTCTTAGAAAAGGCCAGAAATTATTTTCTACCTTTGAAAACATCAAAGCAAATCAAAGGAAATGACCCCATTCTTCTCTGTGCCTCCGGCCAGCCTGGCTGCGGCAGCGTCCGGGTGGGGCTGAGCCATGCGGGGCTGAGAGAGGAGTTTCTGATGACCCCACTCTTCTCTGTGCCTCCGGCCAGCCTGGCTGTGGCGGT
>NW_016892711.1:0-712 GCF_001698545.2 Rhinopithecus bieti | reverse complement strand
GGTTCCTCAAAAAAACTTAAATAGAGCTACTAAGTGATCCAGCAATATACTGCTAGGTACATACCCCAAAGGAAGGAAATTAGTATATCAAAGAGTTATCTGTACTCCCATGTTTATTGCAGCAGTGTTCACAATAGCCAAGATTTGGAAGCAACCTAAGTGTCCATCAACAGATGAATAAAGAAAATATGGTAGTTAATCACAATGGAGTACTATTCTGCCAAAAGAAAGAATGAGATCCTATTATTTGCAACAACATGGTTGGAACTGGAGGTCATTATGTTAAATAAAATAAGCCAGGAACAGAAAGACAAACTTTGCATGTTCTCACTGATTTGTAGGAGGTAAAATTAAAATAATTAAACTCATAGAGAGTACAAGGATGGTTACCAGAGGCTGCAAAGGGTAGTGGGGTAGGTGGGGGGGAAGTCGGGATGGTTAATGGGTACAAAAAAATAGAAAGAATGAATAAGATCTAGTATTTGTTAGCATAACAGTGTGGCTATAGTCAAAATAATGGTACATTTAAAATAACTAGAAGAGTATAATTGGATTGTTCATAACACAAAGGATAAATGCTTGAGGTGGTGGATACATTTACCCTGATGTGATTATTATGCACTGCATGCCTGTATCAAAATACCTCATGTAACCCACACATATTTACACCTGTTGTATACCCACAAAATTAAAATTAAAATTAAAAAATTTT
>NW_016892710.1:0-405 GCF_001698545.2 Rhinopithecus bieti | reverse complement strand
GGAAGGGAACATCACACACTGGGGCCTGTTGGGGGCTGGGGGCCTAGAGGAGGGATAGTATTAGGAGGGATACCTAATGTAGATGACGAGTTGATGGTGGCAGCAAACCGCCATGGAACGTGTATACCTATGTAACAAACCTGCAAATGATCTCTTATGGTTATCGCATGTTTGTCATCTTTAGTGCAACATTGTAAACCTTGAATAACACCATAGGTAGGAACCATATAAAGTGCTACTAGTGATGTTAGAATTTCTTCCAAGAAGCAGAGAAAAGTCATGACATTACAAGAAAATATGAATTGCTTGATGTGCACCATAGACTGAGGTCTGCATCTGTGGTTGCCCACCATTTCAATATAAATGAATCTACCATAAGGACTACTGTTAAAAAAGAAAAGGAAA
>NW_016892709.1:0-404 GCF_001698545.2 Rhinopithecus bieti | reverse complement strand
AAGAGGGAGGGAGAAAGGAAAGAAGGAAGGAAGAAAGGAAGGAAAAAAGAGGGAAGGGAAAGAGGGAGGGAGAAAGGAAAGAAGGAAGGAAGAAAGGAAGGAAAAAAGAGGGAAGGGAAAGAGGGAGGGAGAAAGGAAAGAAGGAAGAAAGGAATGGAGGGAGGGAGGGAGGAGGAAGGAATGAAGAGAGAGAGAGGAAGGCAGGGAATGAGGGGAGAGGGAGGGAGGGAGAAAGGAAAGAAGGAAGGAAGAAAGGAAGGAAAAAAGAGGGAAGGGAAAGAGGGAGGGAGAAAGGAAAGAAGGAAGGAAGAAAGGAAGGAAAAAAGGGAAGGGAAAGAGGGAGGGAGAGAGGAAGGAAGGAAGAAAGGAATGGAGGGAGGGAGGGAGGAGGAAGGAATGAAGAG
>NW_016892708.1:0-364 GCF_001698545.2 Rhinopithecus bieti | reverse complement strand
TTTTATTTATTTTATTTTATTTTATTTATTTATTTTTTTTTTTGAGACGGAGTCTGGCTCTGTCGCCCAGGCTGGAGTGCAGTGGCCGGATCTCAGCTCACTGCAAGCTCCGCCTCCCGGGTTTACGCCATTCTCCTGCCTCAGCCTCCCGAGTAGCTGGGACTACAAGCGCCCGCCACTTCGCCCTGCTAGTTTTTTTTTATATTTTTAGTAGAGACGGGGTTTCACCGGGTTAGCCAGGATGGTCTCGATCTCCTGACCTTGTGATCCGCCCGTCTCAGCCTCCCAAAGTGCTGGGATTACAGGCTTGAGCCACGCGCCCGGCCTATTTATTTTATTTTTTTGAGACCAAGTCTCATTCTTT
>NW_016892707.1:0-901 GCF_001698545.2 Rhinopithecus bieti | reverse complement strand
AAGAGGAAATATAGTCAGATAAAAACTGGAGAGAAGCTTTCTGAGAAACTGCTTAGTGATGTGTGCATTCCGCTTAGCGAGTTATAACTTTCTTCTCATAAGGAACCGTTTGAACACTGTTCCTGTACAACCGAAAGAGTGATATTTGGAACATATTGAAGCCTAAGGCAAAAGTGAAATGTCGTCCAATAAAAAACAGAAAGAAGCACTTGAAGAAACTGCTCTTTCACATGTCCATTCTTTTCACAGGGTTAAAACTTCCTCTACATTTTCCAGTTTGAAAGTCGGTCTTTGAGGGTTCTGCGAAGGGATAGTAAGTGCCGACCGGAGGCCTGTGATACAAGGAAAGGTATTTCATTGAAAATTGGAGAGAAGCTTTCTGCGCACCTCTATTGTGATGTTTGTATTCATCTGATAGAGTTAAATCATTCTTTGGATTGAGCATTTTAAAATCACTGTTTCTGTGGAATCTGAGAAAGGACATTTGGAAACGCTCTTTCGAATATCCTGAAAATAAAATAACCTCAGAGAGAAACTACAAGGAAGCGTTCTGTGAAACTGATGTGTGTCACGTAAATTCCACTCACACAGTTAAGCGTCTTTTTTCATTGAGCTGTATCATAACACTGTTTTGTTTAGTCTCCGAAGGGATATTCTGGAGGGCTTTGAGGCTAATGGTGAGAAAGGAAACGTCTTCAGATAGAAACTGGAGAGAAGCTCTGAGGAGCTGCTTTGTAACGTGTGCTTTCCACTCACAGAAACATACCTTTCTTCTCCTAGAGAATTCCGGTCCCTATTTGGAGTAAAAGCTGCCAAGAGATATTCGGGAGTATAGCGACGACTATGGAGAAAAGAAAATATCCTCAGACAAACACTGGAAAGAAGATTTCTGTGAAACTAC
>NW_016892706.1:0-2215 GCF_001698545.2 Rhinopithecus bieti | reverse complement strand
TTATCTTTAAAGGCTAATACAATTAACTTTCCTTAGATGGTTCTCCTTTATCTCCATAGTGTTGAAATTTTTTATTTTTGTTTTGCTTTTCCTTTCACAGCTTCAAAGCCGATTTATTGGCTGAGCTCAGTGGCTCACACCTGTAATCCCAGCACTTTGGGAGGCTGAGAGGATCACTTGAGTCCAGGAGTTTAAGACTAGCCTGGGCAACATAATGAGACCGCCCCATCTCAAAAAAAACAAAAAAACAAAAAAACCGATTTGTGTTGAGTGACCCAAGCAAATAAATACGACCTTTGGTGTCACTGGTGATTTTCATTCTAAGGGTAATTACAATCTGTATTCAAGATCATATGTTCTCGCTGGAAATTAAACTAAGTAGAAAAAAAAGTTAAAGCTTTTATTCTCCTTGACCTGTTGCTTTTTTTTTCCCCCCTATGGCTGATAAAAGTCATAGAACAAAATAATTTTTTTAAAAAAAGACAGAGTCTCGTGTCACCCAGGCTGGTCTCGAACTCCTGATCTCGAACTCCTCCCACCTTGGTCTCCCAAAGTGCTGGGATGACAGGTGTGAGCCACCATGCCCAGCCCAAAAAATAGCTTTATCTTTAGATTCTTCTTTTTTGCACCCTAATTTCTTGTACTAATGTTAGTTGCTCTTATATATCCTGCCACCTTAGAGCTTTTAAGACACCAGTATATTTTCAAAGCCTCAAATTAACATGGGGAAAGTTTTGCTTCAGCGAGCTATTCCAGAACATCATAATAATTATTAACAGAAATAAGGCATTATGATGCATTTGTAAGCTATTGCTGGATTTGTGGGGCCAGTGAGAATCCTGTTGTCAAGAGCTTAATTATTCTAATCCACTTGGGGACCGGGTAGCTTTCTTAGAATATATATACATAACATTCACAGTCATGACTCTAATTTCTGTCCCTTTCTAATATTAATATGGCATTTAATTATACTGTTAGATTTAAAGAAATTTCAAAATTTCAGTAGCTTCACTCAGAAATGCTAATACATTTTATAACAACTAGATAGCTTTTCCTCAAATTGTATTTACCTGTGTGAACTGTTGATTTATGGTAAAATTAAACTTTAGCCAAAACAAGACCTGTGAATGTCTGAATTCAGTTCGCCATCTAGTAACCTGTTATAAGTTAAAATCTTTTGGGGAAGTGGGGAGTATTCAGCTTCTGAAATACAATATTTATATACCTGTTCTAAGATACCCTGTGACATATCAGAGCACAGGCTTTGGAGTCAGACTGAAAACTGGAGTTAAAATACCATTCTTAATACTAGATATGTGAACCATCAAATAATCATGTGGCTTCAGGTAAATTCCTGAATTTCACAATTCCTGAACATCACAATGCCTCAGTTTCATCATCTGTAAGTAGGGAATGCACAAAATTTTTTTTTATCAGATTTAAGTTCTAGTCTTGGCTTTGTTCCTGTCCTTTTCCTTTAGTAAATCTTCTTGTAGGTTTTGTAGGTTCTTATGCCTTAGTCTTTTCATCTATGAAATTCAAATAATGTAATTTACAATAGGAATACATTGGAGATATTGCAGATTCAGTTCCAGACCACCATAATGTGAATATCACAATAAAGTGACTCAAACACATTTTTTGGTTTCCCAGTACTTATAAAAGTTATGTTTATTCTGTACTGTATGTTAAGTGTAGAATAGCATTATGTCTAAAAAATATACATACCTGACTGGGCGCAGTGGCTCATGCCTGTAATCCCAGCACTTTGGGAGGCCAAGTGGGGAGAATCACTTGAGGTCAGGAGTTCAAGACCAACCTGGCCAACATGGTGAAACCCTATCTCTACTAAAATGCAAAATTAGCCAGGCGTGGTGGCATACGCCTGTAATCCCAGCTACTTGGGAGGCTGAGGCACAATAATTGCTTGAACCCGGGAGATAAGAGGTTTCAGTGAGTTGAGATCACATCACTGCACTCCAACCTGGGAGACAGAGCAAGATTCCGTCTCAAAAAAAAAAAAAAAAAAAAAAAAAGTACATATCTTAATTTAAAAATACTTTATTGCTTAAAAATTGTTAGAGATTATCTGAGCCTTTAGCAAGTCATAATCTTTTTACTGGTGGAGGGTCTTGCCTTGATGTTGTTGGCTACTAAATGCTCAGGGTGGTGGTTGCTGAAGATTGTGGTAACTGTGGGAATTTCTTAAAATAAG
>NW_016892705.1:0-715 GCF_001698545.2 Rhinopithecus bieti | reverse complement strand
GTAAAGTTTGCTACAAGTTAACAGTGTAACATGTATTATCCTACTACCACACACTCTCAAAGGATTTATCAGACAGTTTGCAAGAAATAATGAAATCTATCCTTACTCTACGATCACAAATAGACTCTTTGGCAGCAGTGACTCTCCAAAACCGTCGAGGCCTAGACCTCTTCACTGCTGAGAAAGGAGGACTCTGCACCTTCTTAGGGGATGAGTGTTGTTTTACACTAACCAATCAGGGATAGTAAGAGATGCCACCCAGCATTTACAGGAAAAGGCTTCTGAAATCAGACAACGCCTTTCAAACTCATGACTTCTCTCCTTTCTAGGTCTTGTGGCAGCCACCTTGCTATTACTCGCCTTTGGGCCCTGTATTTTAAACTCCTTGTCAAATTTGTTTCCTCTAGAATCGAGGCCATCAAGCTGCAGATGGTTTTACAAATGGAACTCCAAATGAGCTCAACTAACAACTTCTACTGAGGACCCCTGGACCAACCCACTGGCCCTTTCACCGGCCTAAAGAGCTCTCCTCTGGAGGAAACTGCAACTGCAGGGCCCCTTCTTTGCCCTATTCAGCAGGAAGTAGCTAGAGGGGTCACTGCCCAATTCCCAACAGTAGTTGGGCTGTCCTGTTTAGAGGGGGGATTGAGAATTGAAGCTGGCTCGGCTTCTGGGTCGGGTGGGGACTTGGAGAACTTTTCTGTCTAGCTAAAGG
>NW_016892704.1:0-1294 GCF_001698545.2 Rhinopithecus bieti | reverse complement strand
CCTGTACAAGTCATTTCCTCAGCTAAGGTAGGAAAAATGAGAGACAGTTCAGGTAGCTGGGTAAAAGTTCTTCAAATTGTAGATCTTAAGCTTCAGATAGCTTTATTGGAAAGTAGGCTTTATGCAAAATAAATCATTAAAGAAATTGAGAAGATAGTAAGAAGAGCAAATTTGAACGACGTTGATAATTCACCATAGAATTATTACAAATATAAAGCTGAGTAGGTTTTGCTGTTTTATTGTTGGGTTTTAAAACAGTACTGCTTAATAAATGTAAAAAATACTTATTTTAAAGATGATGTGGTTTCGGGGGGCCACATAATTGTGTTTGCAGATCTTGCATTACGATGTTTGATTGAAACCTATGCTGCCAGTTTTGAGGAAAGGAATGAAGAACCTTTAGCCAAACGCATAAAGAATGATAAAACAGAAAAGAAATTTACACTTTGGCCAAGGAAGGAAATGAAAAAAATGTCCCAGAGAAGTGGAACCCTGTGGCTGGCATTGTTATTGCACTCTGTTGTCACCACAGGTGTGATTGGAGACATTATGTGGGCAAAGAATATTTCAGGGCTCTAGGCCTTGGAGCAGTGGAATTCCACTATTTCCAGCGAATGAGTAGTTGGGCAACTTGTGGGATGCGGAAAACATCTTTGGAAACCTCAAATAGTACCACAAAGAGACAAGATAATCAGAATGATGATAGTGAAGAGCATGATGATGGAGGATACAGAATCACAGATGATGGCGCTGATAGTTTGCCTGGGTAAGAGACTACTTTTGTAATGTATGACACTAAAGGAGGAATATTGTATTATACTGTACTTTAGATGACTATTATCAACAATTCATGAAAATGTATTTTATAATCTAATTTTAGAATAAGCTAAAATATACACATCTTTTATTGTGGTCATAAATATAATGTGTCTTGGAAGCATGGGATAAAGTACTTAGTACATTATGGGTTAGTTAACATTCTCTCAATAAATAGAAGTGACAAAATAATTTTTTATAAACTTTGGCAAAATTTTAACAATGTTTTGTATGTGTTTATTCAATTTAGGCTTCTTAGTGTTGAAGAAAAGAAGAAAATAGGGCATCTTTGTAAATTGCTGATTGACCAAGGTCGAATCCAGTATTTGCAGCAGAAGGGATTCAGTCCTGCTTTGCAGTACTATACAGACCCTCTGGTGTCTTTGGAAAATGTTTTGTTAACTGCTTTACCAAATCATTCTTCATCACCAGAAACAACTGCTTAATGGAAAAGAAATTTGAGCATCATCTGTCTTCC
>NW_016892703.1:0-688 GCF_001698545.2 Rhinopithecus bieti | reverse complement strand
AACTGAGGAAGAAATTCTGCTAAAATAATTGGGACTCAAGGGCACTGAAAATTTATGACCTCATCAGCCTGGAGACAATTAATTTTATTATGGTTCATTACATAACCTCCTGAAAATACAAGCACCATGTAAACTAAGAAAATGAAGAAGCAATGAGAAGAATTACTGATAGAGAACAAGACAAGCATTTCCCTTCAGTGGTTTTAATGTTTAGTTATCTCACTAAAAGACAGTTTTGAAGTAATTAATTATGATATTTGGATGGAACATTTGGATTTACATTCCAGTCATCATTTGGACCTCTTTTCAGGCACTTTTGAACAAAGTTGCAAATGGTGGCTACTGTCTTATAAAATGAATGGTGTATATGGGATGGCTGGGAATGACTCTTGTTCACTTTTCATTTGTTTTCTCAAATACAATAGTGAGCACTTTCAGTTGTGCTGTCTCTTCACAAATAATCCACTTGTTAAAATGCTCATTCATTTATTAATCAAATGTCCCCTAAGCTGCTCTTCTTTATATTGTGTGCCTCTAGCAAATACATCTAGTCATTGCTTTGGTTTCATTCCAGCCTAGTGATTTCAAACTCCTGTTGGCCAAACTTTGTTCTAGAATTGTATTTACAGCTGAGCACAAGATATCCATCTCCCTTCTTCAGATATTCTGCAGTTGCCTTGACAAATCA
>NW_016892702.1:0-689 GCF_001698545.2 Rhinopithecus bieti | reverse complement strand
GAACAGCAACTTTCTATTTCCCTTCTCTCCTGCCCTTGGCAACCACTGTTTTGTTCTCTGCTTTTATGCATTTGACTATTTTAAATATCTCATCTAAGTGGCACTTTGCAGTATTCGTCCTATGACTGGCTTGTGTCGCCTCCAGGTTCATCCATGTTGTCATGTATTGCAAAATTTTCCTTTTTTAAAAAAAGCTGAATAATATTTCATTTTATGTATATATCATGTTTTCTTAATTCGTTTATCCATTGATGGACATTTAGGTTGTTCCCATACCTTGGCTGTTGTGAATGATGCCACCAACATACATATTTTCTGACATTAACCCTTTTATTGTCAGTCTAATGGGTACAAAATGTATCTCACTGTGGTTGTAATTTCCAAGGCAGGACATTTTCGTAGTTTTGTGTCCAATCTGGTTTCTTCTGTGAATTTCCTGTGTGTAGATCAGGTTTCAGTACTATTTCTTGAAATATTGATTCATTTTGCTATTGATAGACATTTTATTTATTATATATGGCTATTATGAATAATACTGCTTTGAAAATTTTTTACATGCCTTTTAATGTACAAATATATTAATTTGAGTGTACTCCAGGCATAGAATTTATGGGTTAACACTAGTAAGTATAACGAAGTAGTCTTTCAGCATAGTTGTACCATTTTATTATTATTATTATTATTATTAT
>NW_016892701.1:0-409 GCF_001698545.2 Rhinopithecus bieti | reverse complement strand
CATGTCTCTGCAAAGGACATGAACTCATCCTTTTTTATGGCTGTGTAGTATTCCATAGTGAATATGTGCCACATTTTCTTCATCCAATCTATCATTGATGGGCATTATGTTGGTTCCAAGTCTTTGCTATTGTAAATAGCACCACAATAAACATATGTGTACATGTGTCTTTATAGTAGAATGATTTATAATCCTTTGGTTATATACCCAGTAATGGGATTGCTGGGTTAAATGGTATTTCTGGTTCTATATCCTTGAGGAATCACCACATTGTCTTCCACAATGGTTGAACTATTTTACACTCCCACCAACAGTGTAAAAGTGTTCCTATTTCTCTGCATCTTCTCCAGCATCTGTTGTTTCCAGACTTTTTTTTTTTTTTTTTTTTTTTTTTTTGAGACAGAGTCTC
>NW_016892700.1:0-263 GCF_001698545.2 Rhinopithecus bieti | reverse complement strand
CGAGATGGGCGGATCAGGAAGTCAGGAGATCGAGACCCCCCTGGGTAACACGGTGAAACCCCCCCTCTCTTTAAAAAAAAAAAAAAAAAAAATACCTAGCCAGGCGAGGTGGCGGGCGCCTATAGTCCCAGCTACTCGGGAGGCTGAGGCAGGAGAATGGCGTAAACCCGGGAGGCGGAGCTTGCAGTGAGCTGAGATCCGGCCACTGCACTCCAGCCTGGGCGACAGAGTGAGACTCCATCTCAAAAAAAAAAAAAAAAAAA
>NW_016892699.1:0-252 GCF_001698545.2 Rhinopithecus bieti | reverse complement strand
CGAGATGGGCGGATCAGGAAGTCAGGAGATCGAGACCATCCTGGCTAACACGGTGAAGCCCCGTCTCTACTAAAAATTCAAAAACTAGCCGGGCGAGGTGGCGGGCGCCTATAGTCCCAGCTACTCGGGAGGCTGAGGCAGGAGAATGGCGTAAACCCGGGAGGCGGAGCTTGCAGTGAGCTGAGATCCGGCCACTGCACTCCAGCCTGGGCGACAGAGTGAGACTCCATCTCAAAAAAAAAAAAAAAAAAA
>NW_016892698.1:0-816 GCF_001698545.2 Rhinopithecus bieti | reverse complement strand
TTTGCTGAAGTTGCTTATCAGCTTAAAGAGATTTTGAACTGAGACGATGGAGTTTTCCAAATAAACAATCATGTCATCTGCAAACAGAGACAATTTGACTTCCTCTCTTCCTATTTGAATACTCTTTATTTCTTTATCTTGCCTGATTGCCCTGGCCAGAACTTCCAATACTATGTTGAATAGGAGTGGTGACAGAGGGCATCCTTGTCTTGTGCCGGTTTTCAAAAGGAATGCTTCCAGCTTTTGCCCATTCAGTATGATATTGGCTGTGGGTTTTCCTAAATAGCTCTTATTATTTTGAGATGTGTTCCATCAATACCTAGTTTATTCAGAGTTTTATCATGCAGGGATGTTGAATTTTATTGAAGGCCTTTACTGCATCTATTGATACAATCATGTTGTTTTGTCATTGGTTCTGTTTATGCGATGGGTTGTGTTTATCGATTTACATATGTTGAACCAGGCTTGCATCCAAGGGATGAAGCTGACTTGATCGTGTTAGATAAGTTTTTTGATATTTGCTGGATTCTGTTTGCCAGTATTTTACTGAAGATTTTCGCATCAATGTTCATCAGGGATATGGTCTGAAATTCTCTTTTGTGTGTGTGTGTCTCCACCAGGTTTTGGTATCAGGATGATGATGGCCTCATAAAATTAGTTAGGGAGGAGTCCCTCTTTTCTATTGTTTGGAATAGTTTTAGAAGTAATGGTACCAGCTCCTCTTTTACCTCTGGGAGAATTTGGCTGTGAATACGTTTGGTCCTGGGCTTTTTTTTTTTTTTTGGTTGGTAGGCTATTAATTCCTGCCTCAATCTG
>NW_016892697.1:0-816 GCF_001698545.2 Rhinopithecus bieti | reverse complement strand
TTTGGATTGAGCAGTTTGAAATCACTGTTTCTCTGGAATCTGGGAAATTACATTTGGAAATGCTCTTCAGAATATCGTGAAAACAAATAACCTCAGAGAGAAACCAGAAGAAAGCTTTCTGTGAAACTGCCCCATGTCACGTGAATTTTGCTCACACAGTTAAGCTTCTCTTTTCATTGAACTGTATCATAACACTGTTTTGTTTAGTCTGCGGAGGGATATTCTGGAGGGCTTTGAGGCTTATGGTGAGAAAGGGAACGTCTTCAGATAGAAACTGGAGAGAAGCTTTCTGAGGAGCTGCTTTGTGACGCGTGCATTCCACTCACAGAAATATACCTTTCTTCTCCTAGAGGATTCTGGAATCTCTTTTGGAGAAAAGCTACCAAGAGATATTCGGGAGTATAGCACCGACTATGGTGAGAAAGGAAATATCTTCACACAAAACTGGAAAGAATGTTTCTGTGAAACTGCTTTGGGTTAGATATATTTATTCGTCTAAAATAGTTAAAACTTTAATTACATTACGCAGTTTGGAAACTTCATCATGCACAGATCCTCGAAGGGACATTCGGGAGCACATTCAGGCCTACGGTGAAAGAGGAGATATCTTAGCTGATTTGTGACGTATATATTCCACTAACAGAAATATACCTTTCTTCTCCTAGAGGATTCCGGAATCCCTTTTGGAGAAAAGCTACCAAGAGATATTCAGGAGTATAGCGACGAATATGGTGAAAAAAGAAATATCATCAGACAAAACTGGAAAGAAGATTTCTGTGAAACTTCTTTGTGTTAGATATATTTATGAATCTCACA
>NW_016892696.1:0-902 GCF_001698545.2 Rhinopithecus bieti | reverse complement strand
TGGTGTTGGGGCTGTGGTATGTTCAGATCCCAAAATGCAGATGTTACCATGCCCTTAAGTTATCAAAGGATCCTAGGAGGCGTGTGTCAGGGGAACAGGCAGAGGCAAAGGTGTTCCTGAGAAGTCAGGCTTTAGAGTGACAGGCCAGGAGACCACGCTGCACCCCACTCTGAGGGGCAGTGAAGAGCTGCTTTCTATGGCAAACAGAACATGTCCCGCTCCTGCAGGGCAGCCATCTCAGGTGCAGCCCACACCCTATGTGTGCAGACTGGGCAGGACTCAGTGCCCCAGTGACTTCCTGGGGAGGCTCCAGGGCCCGAGCCTAAGGGTCAGGGCCACATCCCTCCCGCTCCTCACCAGGCCCTCCTTCTGCTTCTGCTCTGAGCTTTGGTGAAGAAAGACTGAGTTGGCTTCCCTCACATGGCCGGGTCAGCTTTACAGGGCTCCCAAAATTCGCATGGAAGGTGCTGCCAACCTCCTGGTGAATTCTGGTGCCTGGAGCCACCACAGGGACCTCGCTCTGCCCTAACTCAGGAAGAGCTTGCACCCAGGAAGCAGCAACTTTTCACCCAGCTCTCCCAGTCCCGAAACAGGACACTGTACTTGTCCTGACACAAAGAAAGTCCCATATGAAACCAGATCTCCCAGGATGCCAATTTTCCACTGTGAAACAAGCACCTGCAGCTATGAGCATCCACAAGGCCCACAACACGTACCAGACACCACCCGAGCTCTGGAGCCCAGCAAACCTGCAAATCTGTCAGGTCCGAGACACTGCCCACTCCAGGGGCTTCTGGAATAGAGGGAAAGCCCCACCCACGGAGAGAGACCCCTGTGTGCCACAGCCTGCGTGTGCCACAGCCTGCGGCTCAACAATGCCTGCTCTCCATTCCAGCCCAGCA
>NW_016892695.1:0-1853 GCF_001698545.2 Rhinopithecus bieti | reverse complement strand
CTCTAAACCAGTCTTGCATAAAGTAGCTAGACTTTTAACTTTTATTTTATTTATTTATTTATTTATTTATTTATTTATATTTATTGAGACGGAGTCTGGTTCTGTCGCCCAGGCTGGAGTGCAGTGGCATCATCTCGGCTCACTACAAGCTCTGCCTCCCGGGTTCATGCCATTCTCCTGACTCAGCCTCCTAAGTAGCTGGGAATACAGGTGCCCGCCACCATGCCCAGCTAATTTTCTATTTTAGTAGAGATGGGGTTTCACTGTGTTAGCCAGGATGGTCTCGATCTCCTGACCTTGTGATCCACCCTCCTCAGACTCCCAAAGTGCTGGGATTACAGGTGTGAGCTACTGCGCGGGACCTAGACTTGAAACTTTTTTATGCTGGTCTGTGAGATGATAAGGAGATCACACCAGATTGTAAATCTATGCACTGCTTCCTTCATTAAGAAAGTCTTTTATGAAAAAATATCAGCTGAGCTAAATAGTGTGCTTTTTTGGAGCTGACTTACATTCTGGAGAAAGCTTCTTATCTCCTTGGGAACCAATAACAAACAGTTGTAGAGCGGCATTAGTCAGCAGGCTATATGTCGGGTAGCACTGCTAAGCCATTATGCCTTCCTGCCTCCCAGACTACCTCCCATAGAAGACACAGCATCCACATTTCTTGCGCAGGACTATGACTGTTAACCAGAGGTGTCTGGAGAAGTCAATATAGGTCAAACACTATCCAAGAGTACCCCAATTCCAAAGAAAATCTTAAAAGGATGAAAGGATTTCCAAGTCCTAGCCCACCCATCCCAAGCAGCATTTAATATCCGTAAGGTATAAAACCTCCATGGGAACAAATCCTTTCCAGACGAATGTACGAAAAGGCATCTTCTAGAGTGACAGCTGGAGCCCTTTGTAATTTATCTTAGCTTTGAACCCACAATAGTAGGATGCAAAATAAGCCAAATTACGGTTACTCTCTCAGAAAGAGATAAGACTTCAAGATTTGTCTTTTCTTTTATATGGATGACCTGAAGCTATAGCCAGAGGAGAGTGCTCGATTACAAAGCATGTCTGAAATAGAATCCTGTTTCAATCAGTCAATTAGTATGGAATTTGGACGGGATAAATGCAATTTCCATGTGCCAAATGTGAAAAGGTAAAGAATAGCAAACACATGCAAGTCTTTGAAGCCACTGAAATTTGGGAACTAAAGTTCCCAGGGGCTTATAATGTCACAGACTGCAACAATTTTCTAGGGAAGCATCAGAAAATGCAGTAACGCATAATAAAATCTTGCAAAGAATTGGGCATACTCTGAAGATGTAACTGAATAGATGCTAAGACGCAGTATGGTTCAGTGGTCAAATGTGGGCTCTGGGTCAATTCTGGCTCTGCTGCTTATAGACCTGTGACCATGAGTGTTAATACCCACATCTCCTATTTCTTTATTTGCAATGGCATCTGCCTAGTAGAGATCTCATAAGAATAAACTAAAATGCTAAGGATAGTTTCTGGCACAGAGGAAGCTGCACTCCATAGGGGTTAACCTTGATTATCAATAAATGCATAGATCACCCCAATTTTAGCTTTTACTTTTGAATTTGGGAAACTGTGCTCCTTTCCAAAGCATCAGTTTCACCACCACCTACATCGTCACCATCACCTCCATCATTACTGCTTCCACCACCACCACCATCATCACCTCCAGCATCACCACCACCTCCATCATTAACACAACTATCACACTCACTGCTACCATCACTGCCACCTGCAACATCATTGCTACTATCGTCAGCAACATCACTCCACCATCACCACCACTACCACCATCCTCACTAATACCACCATCACCACCACTA
>NW_016892694.1:0-580 GCF_001698545.2 Rhinopithecus bieti | reverse complement strand
CCTAACCCCACAACAGGCCTGGTGTGTGATGTTCCCCTTCCTGTGCCCAAGGGTTCTCATTGTTCAATTCCAATCTATGAATGAGAACATGTGGTGTTTGGATTTCTGTTCTTGAGATAGTTTGCTGAGAATGGTGGTTTCCAGTTGCATCCATGTCCCTGCAAAGGACATGAACTCCTCCTTTTTTTATGGCTGCATAGTATTCCATGGTGTATATGTGCCATATTTTCTTAATCCAGTCTGTCATTGATAAACATTTGGGTTGGTTCTAAGTGTTTGCTATTGTGAATAGTGTCACAATAAACATAAGTATGTATGTGTCTTTATACCAGCATGATTTATAAACCTTTGGGCATATACCCAGTAATGGGATGGCTGGGTCATATAGTATTTCTAGTTCTAGATCCTTGAGGAATTGCCACACTGTCTTCCACAATGGTTCAACTAGTTTACCGTCCCACCAACAGTGTAAAAGTGTTCCTATTTCTCCAAATCCTCTCCAGGATCTGTTGTTTCCTGACTTTTAATGATCCCCATTCTAACTGGTGTGAGATAGTATCTCATTGTGGTTTTAATTTGG
>NW_016892693.1:0-1403 GCF_001698545.2 Rhinopithecus bieti | reverse complement strand
CCGTAGTTTACACAGCGGGTAGAGGTTGTTCAGCTGTCCCACTTACTCAGTACCCACAGCAGCTTCCTCGGTCTCTTCCTTGGCCTCTATAGAAATGTACCCGTACAGTGGAAGGTCAGCTTCACAGTGAGTCTTTTCAAGCCCATCTTTTACCCCTCTGGAGGTCACACTGACCTTGAGGAACCGCAGTTCTCTGTTTCCACAGTTTTGTTTTCTTCCTTCGAGGCAGCAGCACCCTCTACCCTGCCTGCTCCGGGCACATCAAAGACGATGGAGTTGTGTACACAGTAGTCTTGGGGTGACTGTGGCTGGTATTAAACTAGGAGACAGATTTGAATCTCATCTCCTCTTCTTGTCAAATATGAGTCTTTGGGCAAATCACGTAACAATTTCCGTATCTGCAAACTGAGGATGGTACTAGTTCCAGTGTTGTGCTGCAGCCTGACGTGTGTGCGTCTCTCCCGACTTTGAGTTCAGTGAGTCCTGTGGGAGCCTGAGATCCGCCATGTTAGGAGTGTTGACACCACCAGTCAATACTACAAGTCAGGTGCTTTTGCAAGGCCAGGTGGAGGGCCTGGGTGGGCGGGGCAAGAGGGCAGGGCCCTTTGTACCTTTATCAGCACCCCGCTGAGTAGTTCATACCTCACAGGGTCTTGGGGAGATAATTAAGGAGATACCATGTGCTTAACATGGGGGGAAAGTCCACAGTAAGGGCTCACTTCCTTTATTATTCTCCTCTTTCATTTCCTCTTTTATTCCAACACGAGTCTTCATGAGGCTTTCCAAACTTTTGACCATGGTTTGATGCCTTGGTTGTTTGAAGGCATCTGTTACTTTAATGTAATTTTAACACTAGAGGACAGCGTGTAGATCACCTAGACAAGTTACTGATTTTCTGAAGAAGAAATTGTAGCACAGAGAGGTTGAGTAATTAATACAAGCTTGCACAGCTATTCTTAAGTCAAGAAGAAGTGGTCAGTCTGAGTTAAAGAACACGACTCCCAGTTCAGCAATGTCTTCACACACCACACCACACCACCCACCAATCCTGCTGTAATTACTTAGTTGCACAAAAAATCACAATATTTGCAGAAATATAAATAAGTGAAAAAAGTTACCAATTTACTCCCCAATATAAAATGTTTTACCTGCGATCTATGTATACATATTTAATGATGTGTAACAATATCATAATTTTATGTTCTGCATTTTTTCACTTATATATCTTTATTTAAACGGACTTCACTTTATTAATGGAGTAATTTTAGCTTTCAGAAGGAGTTCTCACTCGAAGATAAAGAACAGCTCGCTAACCACAAAAGAGGAATTGATGCTAAGCTTTTAGCTGCACTTCCTAAAGGTAAGGCTGTTCCTAAGTGATCAACCATGTCTAGGTAGATGCC
>NW_016892692.1:0-405 GCF_001698545.2 Rhinopithecus bieti | reverse complement strand
GTATATTCTCTTGTTTAAACATCAGCGGCCGGGCGCGGTGGCTCAAGCCTGTAATCCCAGCACTTTGGGAGGCCGAGACGGGCGGATCACGAGGTCAGGAGATCGAGACCATCCCGGCTAATATGGTGAAACCCTGTCTCTACTAAAATACAAAAAACTAGCCGGGCGAGGTGGCGGGCGCCTGTAGTCCCAGCTACTCGGGTGGCTGAGGCAGGAGAATGGCGTAAACCCAGGAGGCGGAGCTTGCAGTGAGCTGAGATCCGGCCACTGCACTCCAGCCTGGGCGACAGAGCGAGACTCCGTCTCAATTAAAAAAAAAAATAAACAAAATAAAAAAAAAATAAACATCAGCATATATAAATAAACTTGAAAGTTTACCAAACAAATTGGGAAGAAGCAAGGGTT
>NW_016892691.1:0-646 GCF_001698545.2 Rhinopithecus bieti | reverse complement strand
AATTTTGATTTATAAATTAGGTACAGTAAGAGATTAACATTATACTACTAATAGAACGATTATAATATGTTATAATAAAAGTCATGTGAATGTGGTCTCTCTCCATATCTTACTGTATTTATTGTACTCAGCTATTTTCAGACAGCATTTGATCACAGGTAACTGGAACCATGGAAAGTAAAACCACAGATAAATGGAGACTACAGTAATTGCATTAGAATTACTAGTATGCACCTTTTAAAAAATCCACAATGAATCAAATCTTTGAATACAGATCCATGTATAAGGTTTATAAATTCATATGCCTAATGAAAAGAAACAAATTTAAAATACTGTGATTGGTATTTTCCAGTCTAAAAAAGCATATGTTACCCCAAAATTCCTGGGTTCTTCTTAGTTCAACAATTTTAATTTTTTAGAGTGATGATTTTATATTAACTGTTTGCTCTCTTTCAATTCCTTCAGAATCAACAGAAAACATGTATTTGTCTACTTACTCTATGTATGTCTTTGCATGATAATAATGCCTAGAATTTATGGAGTGCCTACCATGTGCCAATATTGTTCTTGGTGATTTTAGTAGCATCATCTCATTTAATCTTCCCCAAGATCTTGTGAAGTATGTGCTGTTATGGATGTATTATAA
>NW_016892690.1:0-902 GCF_001698545.2 Rhinopithecus bieti | reverse complement strand
AAAAAAAAAAAAAAATTAGCTGGGCGTGGTGGTGGGCACCTCTAGGCCCAGCTACTCAGGAGGCTGAGGCAGGAGAATGGCATGAACCCGGGAGGCGGAACTTGCAGTGAGCCGAGATCACGCCACTGCATTCTAGCCTGAGCAACAGAGCGAGACTCCATCTCAAAATAAATAAATAAATATAAAAGAATGGCATTGGGATTTGAACCATGCATGTCCTGAGCATCTACCCTAGGTTCCTTTAAACCAGTGACTATTGCTCAGAGATTTTCTAATGACTGGCCTCAGGATACAATGGCATCTAAGAGGTGGAGGAGGTGAGGACACAAGGTAAATATAGAATTAGGGAATGCACTGCAGAGTCATTGCAGACATTCAGAGAAGTGATGAGCATGGGCCAGAAAAGTTAGGAATGGCTTCAAGGAGGAGGTTGAATTTAAGATGCATATCAAAGGGTGCGTAGGGATTGAGTACATGGACCACATAAACACAGCATTGGGATGGGAGTTAGCCAAACCCCTTCTGTTAGAAGTCATGGGTAGAGGGAGAGGATCAAGAGAAAAGTTATTATTTTTTAGTCAATTTGGCGTGAGCAGGTAGAGAATATTGAATGGGCAGACTGGAGTAAAGCTAAATATCAAACTGTAAAATATGGTCAAAACCAACATTTTCAACTTCTTCTCTTACCTATTTTTTAGTGTATATCATCTATTTGTTAGGGTGTTGTTTGGGGGGATTGCAACATAGATGAAACCTGAATCAGATTGTCAAGAAGCTTGAAATCTCACACAGGTTCTGCCAGAACCTTTCTGCATAACTTGTCTTTATGAAAGGGAGGAAGAGGAAGGAAAACAGAGTTGGGATGGGGATGGTCTTAGCTTCCTCATCTACAAAATGAACAT
>NW_016892689.1:0-713 GCF_001698545.2 Rhinopithecus bieti | reverse complement strand
TACTTTGCACATTATTCATACCCAGTACCTTACTTATGCTCCATGCCTTACCTATTCTCCATACCTTCTCCTGTATCATACCTTACTGAGACTTTATATTTTACTTTGTTCCACTCCTGACACTTATTGCACCTCATCTTTCATTATTTTCTTTCAGTAACCTTAAGGATGTCATACCCCACCAGCTTAGAATCATGTTGTGGCCATGCAAAGTGAATGAGGCATGAAACTACTTACTCTTTATCTATCTATCTATCTATCTATCTATCTATCTATCTATCTATCTATCTATCTGTTATTATACTTTAAATTCTGGGATACATGTGCAGAACATGCAGGTGTTCTTCCCCTTGCTACCCTTCCCCTTGCTCCCCACCCCTGACAGGCCCTTGTGTGTGATGTTCCCCTCCCTGTGCCCATACGTTCTCATTGTTCAACTCCCACTTCTCCCACGTGAGAACATGCAATGTTTGGTTTTCTGTTCCTGTGTTAGTTTGCTGAGAATGATGGTTTCCAGTTTTATCCATGTCCCTGCAAAGGACATTAATTCTTTTTTATGGCAGCACAGTATTCCATAGTGTATGTGTGCCACATTTTCTTAATCCAGTCTATCACTGATGGGCATTGGGGTTGGTTCCAAGTCTTTGCTATTGTGAATAGTCCTGCAATAAACATACATGTGCATGTGTCTTTACAGTAGTATGATTTATATT
>NW_016892687.1:0-405 GCF_001698545.2 Rhinopithecus bieti | reverse complement strand
CAAGAGCCCGCCGCGCTGTTTAGCCTAGAGAATTTTCAAGACAGCGCTTTCTTTAAAATACAATTGTGGGCCGGGCGCGGTGGCTCAAGCCTGTAATCCCAGCACTTTGGGAGGCCGAGATGGGCGGATCACGAGGTCAGGAGATCGAGACCATCCTGGCTAACACGGAGAAACCCCGTCTCTACTAAGAATACAAAACTAGCCGGGCGAGGTGGTGGGCGCCTGTAGTCCCAGCTACTCGGGAGGCTGAGGCAGGAGAATGGCGTAAACCCGGGAGGCGGAGCTTGCAGTGAGCTGGGATCTGGCCACTGCACTCCAGTCTGGGCGACAGAGGGAGACTCCGCCTCAAAAAAAAAAAAAATAATAATAATACAATTGTGGAAGAAAGTTTGAATTTTTTTTTTT
>NW_016892686.1:0-304 GCF_001698545.2 Rhinopithecus bieti | reverse complement strand
GGTTGAAAATGAATAACATTCAAAAAACACCTTACCAGCTACTCACTCACTCCAAACACATAAAGACTGGGTTACACTTTTACCTTCGGTTACACTTTTACCTTTGGCCCTCCTAAAATTTGGGCACTCCCATGTAAACCCTTAACGTTCAGCCCGTTTGAGCTCATGTGTGGGAGACCACTCGCCCCTTTGTTCCACCTCACGGCCAAGCACCACCTCAACCAACTCCTCCCGTTTGCCTTCTTCTACTTACTGTCCACCATTTCATTTGGGAATATGCTGACAAATACCTGCCACAACCTGT
>NW_016892685.1:0-240 GCF_001698545.2 Rhinopithecus bieti | reverse complement strand
TCTTGAGCTGGTGCTAATTGAATGAGTGAAATATCATTTAATATCCTTCTTAATAACATTAGCGGAATGTCTATTTTCTCAGAAAATAGTTATATCCAAAACAAGTATTCTCTTTGAGAATTGAAAATCAGGTTGGGATAAACAAATACCAAGTCAGGGCATGATTTATGTAACCCAGGTGTTTGTGAGACACCTCTTACCCTTGCACCGACTGGGGATTTCTGAGACATATATTCATAT
>NW_016892684.1:0-242 GCF_001698545.2 Rhinopithecus bieti | reverse complement strand
TATCAATGACAACTTTGAGGGAAGATGTAATAAAAAAGAATTTTTATATGCAACTTATTATTTTGCCAAAATAAATATACTGTTGTATTTTTCAGAAGTGATACGTAATCCCCAAAGTACTACAAAAGTTTCTGTATAAATATAGAAAAGAGGCTGGGTGCTGTGGTTCATGCCTATAATCCTAGCACTTTGGCGGGGCCAAGGCAGGTGGATCACGAGGTCAAGAGTTTGAGAACAGCTGA
>NW_016892683.1:0-1535 GCF_001698545.2 Rhinopithecus bieti | reverse complement strand
AAGGAGGGAGAGAGGGAGGGAAGGAAGGGAGGAAGGGAGGGATTCACCTGCATCTGTTCTCAGCCTTACACTCTCTGCCATCCCAATGACAGAAATTTCCCTCCTCCTCTGTGTATAACTGGATGTTGAATGAATGCTTTTCCCATCGTCTCAGAATTTGAGTTAAGACTCTAAAACTGAAAACAATGAGTAATAATTGCCCCAACACTCTATAAAATCTAAGATAGCAGAATTAGTCCATAATTATCAACTCCTATCACTCATTGCAGCCAAAAGCAGAATAGTAGAAATTTGGAACATGGAT
The DNA here is from genome assembly GCF_001698545.2 of Rhinopithecus bieti. Lineage (NCBI taxonomy): Eukaryota > Metazoa > Chordata > Mammalia > Primates > Cercopithecidae > Rhinopithecus > Rhinopithecus bieti. The sequence continues at coordinate 1,231 of NW_016892683.1, read as the reverse complement.
TGATGAGAGGCATTGAGGTAGAGAGTTGCCAGCCTAGTTAGAAATTATGTGACATTTTCTCCCCTCTGTGGAGGAAGACAGAGTCCCTCTTCCCTATCTTCCCCTCCAAACTAAGCAATGGAAGCCCAAGAGAACCACAGTAGAGAATGAGGAAAAGATGGGCATCTCCCTCTCCAACTAGACATTTATTAAGCTGTACAATAGTCCTGTGCTATCATGAGTTAGAAGCCAAACCCAGGCCCGGGTAGAGAGTTATCAGGAAGTCTTGCCATATGTCCCCTAGAGTTAGACTAAGTCTTAATATAGTTTAAATCCATTTTTTTGATGTTTGATTCCTGATCATTTTAATGCTTGCCACTGTCTCTTCCCCTTGTGGCCCACATCTGGGCAAGCTGATAAGCTCAGGTGCTTCCTCCTTTGGCACTCGTGGGAGATTCTAACCACACAAGCCTCTGCCTCCCCATACGCAGGGACCCTCACCCCCCCACCCCACCAAATTACCAGAAGAAAACTCCAAGCCAGTCTCCCTTTCCTACTCTCTCAAGTCACCTTTAGACCAGCTTGTGAAGCCTGTCCTGCTCTCCCTAAGAAGCCTCATTATGAAAGAAATACACCTGGCCAGGGGCAGTGGCTCACATCTGTAATCCTAGCACTTTGAGAGGCCAAGGCAGGCAGATTGCTTGAGCTCAGGAGTTCAAGACCAGCCCGGGCTACATGGTGAAACCCCGTCTCTAATAAAATACAAATAATTAGCCAGGCATGGTGGCATGTTCCTGTAGTCCCAGCTACTCGGGAGGCTGAGGCAGAAGAATCACTTGAACTCAGGAGGCGGAGGTTGCAGTGAGCCAAGATCGCGCCACTGCACTCCAGCCTGGGCAACAAGAGCGAAACTCCATCTCAAAAAAGAACAAAACTGTACAATAGACCATCAGGGGCAGAGGCTGGGAGAGTCACAAAAGATCACCCAGAGAGCACCCATGTTGGAAAACAGTGTAGTTTGTGATTTGTTTTCTAAGACCACCAGAGAGAGCACAAAAGAACCAGCGAGTAGGCAAGGCTAAAAGCAAAACTGCAAATTTATTCTTTGGTCATCGAGCTCCAGGGAAAAGGTATGGGGTGAAGTCTGTTGGCCTCTGGCAAAGGAGGCTGAGAGAGTCACCTGGTAGAGTTCTCAGGCAGAGTTCCTAATGCAGTCCCAACAAAGGTGGGGCTGAGGAAGCCCGCCCCGCGT
>NW_016892682.1:0-403 GCF_001698545.2 Rhinopithecus bieti | reverse complement strand
AGTTGCTTATCAGCTTAAGGAGATTTTAGGCTGAGACAATGGGGTTTCTGAGTATACAATCATGTCATCCGCAAACAGAGACAGTTTGACTTCCTCTCTTCCTAATTGAATACCCTTTATTTCTTTCTCCTGCCTGATTCCCCTGGCCAAAACTTCTTTTTTTTTTTTTTTTTGAGACGGAGTCTTGCTCTGTCGCCCGGGCTGGAGTGCAGTGGCCGGATCTCAGCTCACTGCAAGCTCCGCCTCCCGGGTTTACGCCATTCTCCTGCCTCAGCCTCCCGAGTAGCTGGGACTACAGGCGCCTGCCACCTCACCCGGCTAGTTTTTTGTATTTTTTAGTAGAGATGGGGTTTCACCTTGTTAGCCAGGATGGTCTCGATCTTCTGACCTCGTGATCCGCCCG
>NW_016892681.1:0-253 GCF_001698545.2 Rhinopithecus bieti | reverse complement strand
GCACTTTGGGAGGCCGAGACGGGCGGATCACGAGGTCAGGAGATCGAGACCATCCTGGCTAACATGGTGAAACCCCGTCTCTACTAAAAAAAAATACAAAAAAACTAGCCGGGCGAGGTGACGGGCGCCTGTAGTCCCAGCTACTCGGGAGGCTGAGGCAGGAGAATGGCGTAAACCCGGGAGGCGGAGCTTGCAGTGAGCTGAGATCCGGCCACTGCACTCCAGCCTGGGCGACAGAGCGAGACTCCGTCTC
>NW_016892680.1:0-519 GCF_001698545.2 Rhinopithecus bieti | reverse complement strand
GATGTTGGCCTCATAAAATGAGTTACGGAGGATTCCCTCTTTTCTATTGCTTGTAATAGGTTCAAAAGAAATGGTACCAGCTCCTCTTTGTACCTCTGGTAGAATTTGTCTGTTAATCCATCTGGTCCTGGAGTTTTTTTTTGGTTGGTAGGCTATTAATTACTGCCTCAATTTCAGAACTTGTTATTGGTTTATTCAGGGATGCAACTTCTTCCTGGTTTAGACTTGGAAGGGTGTGTGTGTCCAGGAATTTATCCATTTCTTCTAGATTTTCTAGTTTATTTGCATAGAGGTGTTTACAGCATTCTCTGATGGTAGTTTGTATTTCTGTTGGATCAATGGTGATATCCCCTATATCATTTTTTATCGTGTCTATTTGATTCTTCTCTCTTTTCTTCTTTATTAGTCTGACTAGCAGTCTATTTATTTTGCCAATCTTTTAAAAAAACCAGCTCCCGGATTCGTTGATTTTTTGAAGAGTTTTCGTGTCTCTATCTCCTTCAGTTCCACTCTGATCTT
>NW_016892679.1:0-405 GCF_001698545.2 Rhinopithecus bieti | reverse complement strand
ACACTGTCTTCCGCAACGGTTGAACTAATTTATACAACAGTGTAAAAGCGTTCCTATTTCTCCACATCCTCACCAGCATCTGTTGTTTCCAGACTTCTTAACAATCGCTACTTTAACTGGCGTGAGATGGTATCTCATTGTGGTTTTGATTTGCATTTCTCTAATGACCAGTGATTATGAGCTTTTTTCATATGTTTATTGGCCGCATAAATGTCTTCTTTTGAGAAGTGTCTGTGCATATCCTTTGCCTACTTTTCACGGGGTTGTTTTTTTCTTGTAAATTTGTTTAAGTTACTTATAGATTCTGGATATTAGACCTTTGTCAGATGGATAGATTGCAAAATTTTCTCCCATTCTGTAGGTTGCCTGTTCACTCTGATGATAGTTTCTTTTGCTGTGCAGAAG
>NW_016892678.1:0-385 GCF_001698545.2 Rhinopithecus bieti | reverse complement strand
AGGGTTATGTTTAGGAATGCACTGAATCTACAAAGTAATTTGGGGAGAATTGATATTTTAACAATATTGACTCTCCTGTTCCATGAAAACTCAGCATAAGTCTCTTCAGATTCATCAAGCTATTGTATGTATTGAGTTTGTTCCTTTCTATTGCTGAGTAATATTTCATGATATGGATTTACTCTAATTTGCTTAACCATTTACCCATTGAAGGACATCTGAGTTGTTTCCAATTAAAAGCTGTTATGAATACAACTGATGTTTATGTAAAGATGTTTTTTATTACTTTCTGTGTTTTCTATTGCTTTCCTGTTTTCAATTTCATTGGATTCTGCTCTTGTCTTTATTATTTTCTTCCTTTTGCTTGACTTGGGTTTATTTTGCT
>NW_016892677.1:0-361 GCF_001698545.2 Rhinopithecus bieti | reverse complement strand
ATCCAAAATATCCCTTCTCAGAATCCCCAAAACAGTGCTACCAAACTGCTCCATGGAAAGAATCACGTAACTCTGTTAGATGAATTGACACATAACAAAGTGATTTGTCAGAAGGCTTCTTTCTAGTTTTATATGAGGATATTTGTTTTCCACCATAGGCTTCAATGGGCTCCGAAACATCCCTTCTCAGACACCATAAAACAGTGATGCCAAAGTGGTCCCTCAACAGAAAAGTTTAACTCTATGAGATGAATGCACACTTCACAAAGGAGTTTCTCAGAAAACTTCTCTCAAGTGTTTACCTGAAGATATTTCCTTTTCACCATTGGACCCTATGCAATCCTGAATATCCCTTTGCAGA
>NW_016892676.1:0-365 GCF_001698545.2 Rhinopithecus bieti | reverse complement strand
ACTGGTTATTTTGAAGGTCCCTTTTGCATGACTAGCTAATTCCCTTGCTTCTCTCGAAAATCCTCAAAATTCTCTTTGTATTTGTTCTCGATAGTAATTATCAGGTAATTCTGAGTTTGTTTCTTTGAGTTTCTGTTACTTGGAGTTTGTTGAACCTGTTGGGTGCTTATTTATTGTCTTAAATTGTTGCATTTTTTACAAGTATTTCGTGAAATTGTCTCCTTGAATCTTTGTCTCTTCCTTTGAACTTCCAAAATGCATAATTATGGCTGCTTGTTGTTGTCCCTCAGGTTTCTAGGCTGACCCATTCCAGCCTGTGTTGCTGACCACTATATTGTTGATGGCTGCCATGGGTGTGTAGCACA
>NW_016892675.1:0-534 GCF_001698545.2 Rhinopithecus bieti | reverse complement strand
TGTGTGTGAAAATCAGCACAGTGTGTGAGGAGCAGGCGCACCGTGTGTGTGAAAATCAGCAGTGTGTGAGGGGCAGGCGCACCGTGTGTGTGAAAATCAGCACGGTGCGTGTGAGGGGCAGGCACTCCCTGTGTGCAAAATCATGGTGCGTGTGAGGGGCAGGCGCTCCCTGTGTGTGAAAATCAGCACGGTGCGTGTGAGGGGCAGGAACGCCGTGTTTGAAAATCAGAACAGTGTGTGAGGGGCAGGCGCGCCCTGTGTGTGAAAATCAGCACGGTGTGTGTGAGGGGCAGGCACGCCCTGTGTGTGAAAATCAGCACAGTGTGTGAGGGGCAGGCGCACCCTGTGTGTGAAAATCAGCAGTGTGAGGGGCAGGCACGCCCTGTGTGCAAAATCATGGTGCGTGTGAGAGGCAGGCGCGCCCTGTGTGTGAAAATCAGTACGGTATGTGTGAGGGGCAGGCGCACCGTGTGTGTGAAAATCAGCACGGTCTGTGTGAGGGGCAGGCGCCCTGTGTGTGAAAATCAGCACAGT
>NW_016892674.1:0-241 GCF_001698545.2 Rhinopithecus bieti | reverse complement strand
TCACTTGAGGTCAGGATTTCAAGACCAGCCTGGCCAACATGGTGAAAACCCTTTGTCTACTAAAAATACAAAAATTAACTAGGCATGGTGGTAGGAGCCTGTAATCCCAGCTACTCGGGAGGCTGAGACAGGAGAATTGCTTGAATCTGGAAGGAGGAGGTTGCAGTGAGCCGAGACGCACCACTGGACTCCAGCCTGGGTGACAGAGTGAGACTCTGTCTCAAAAAAAAAAAAAAAGATT
>NW_016892673.1:0-685 GCF_001698545.2 Rhinopithecus bieti | reverse complement strand
TGTGAGACGAATTCACATATCATAAAGATGTTTCTCAGAAAACTTCTTTCAATTTTTTATCTGAGGACATTTCGTTTTCAATGTAGGCCTCAATGTGCTCTGGAATATCCCATTGCAGATTCCATGAAAACAGTGTTAGCAAACAGCTCCATGAAAAGAAAGGTGTACCTCTGTGAGATGAATTCATACACCACAAAGCAGTTTCTCAGAAAGCTTGCTTCTAGTTTTGTATGAGGATATATCATTTTCAACATAAGCTTCAATGCTCTGTGAAATATCAGAATGCAGATTCCAAGACAACAGTGTAAGCAAACTGCTCAATGCAAGGAAGAGTGTAACTCTGGGAGAGGAGGTCACACAGTACAAAACAGTTTCTCAGAATGCTTCTTTTAGCTTTTATCTGAGGATATTTCCTTTTCACCATAGGCCTCAACGAGCTCTCAAATATCCTATTGCAGACTCCACGAAAAGTGTGTTATCAAACTTCTTAATGAAAACAACAGTGTAACCCTGTGTGATAAATTCATAAATCACAAAGTGGTTTCTCAGAAAACTTGTTTCTAGTTCTTATGTGAGGATATTTCCCTTGTCACCATAGGCTTCAATGCGACCCCAAATATCCCTTCTCAGCTTCCCCAAAACAGTGCTACCATACTGTTCCATGAAAAGAATGGTGTAACTCTGT
>NW_016892672.1:0-318 GCF_001698545.2 Rhinopithecus bieti | reverse complement strand
TACATTTCTGCCATTATTTAATTTTTTGAGGTTTCTGCATTGAAAGGAGTAGTTACTGCCTTACAATTCAGTGTTTAGAAGTCAGTGCTAATTCCAAGTTTCTGACTAGGCAGGTGTCCTAGACTCTTCCAGCCAATCTGGAGTGTGGCTTATGAAGCCTAATTATTCTCTAGACTTTTCATTAAATAATGTGAACACACTTACCTGTGGAATATAAGCTTTGCTACATTACATACGGAAAGACGAAGATTTCAGACAGGCTTGGTTCTAGGAGCACGGGATGGTGGCCATGCTTTGGACTGTGTGGAAGTTCTTTCC
>NW_016892671.1:0-303 GCF_001698545.2 Rhinopithecus bieti | reverse complement strand
TTTTCAAAGAACCAGCTTTTGTTTCATTTATCTTTTGTATGTTTTGTTTTAATTTCATTAGTTTTGCTCTGATCTTTGTTATTTCTTTTCTTCTGGTGGGTTTGTGTTTGGCTTGTTCTTGTTTTCCCAACTTCATGAGGTGTGACCTTAGATTGTCTATTTGTGCTCTTTTAGACTTTTGATGTAGGTATTTAATGCTATGAACTTTCCTCTTAACACCGCTTTTGCTGTATCCCAGAGGTTTTGATAGGTTGTATCAGTATTATCATTAAGTTTGAAGAATTTTAAATTTCCATCTTGATC
>NW_016892670.1:0-404 GCF_001698545.2 Rhinopithecus bieti | reverse complement strand
AGGTGGAGCTTGCAGTGAGCTGAGATCCATCCGGTCACTGCATTCCAGCCCTGGCGACAGAGTGAGACTCTGTCTCAAAAAAAAAAAAAAAAAAAAAGTCTTGGTTTAATAAGGGAACTGGGCAGGTGAGGATAACTAAAAGGAATGCATAAAAGAATGTTGTCCAAATTGGCACCAGAATTGGGGAGTTTTAAGAGGTTTGGAAGCCTGGCCATCAATACCCACAACAGTTATGGAGGCAAGGGAAACAGGCCTTGAAAAGAAGGTAATGTGGAATAGGTAGCCTCCACATTGATTAAGAAGGGGACGGATTTACCCTTCACTGTAAGAGTTACCCAAAGCATCTGTGATGGTACAGGAGGCTTCTGAGGTGATGGGGCAGCATCAATCTTCAGCCGCTAAGC
>NW_016892669.1:0-404 GCF_001698545.2 Rhinopithecus bieti | reverse complement strand
TTGCAGACTGGGCTGTTAGTCCCTTTACCCTCTAGTGGAGTCTTTTGTTGTTGTAATGAACTTAAGCATGCCTCTATTCAATTAAAAAACCTCTGCTGGCTCGCGTTTAGTCCTCAAAAGAAGTCCTGAACGTGGTACTATAAATAGATTCATAATCTTGCCATATTGCACTTCTCCTGCCTCAGAGCCGCTGTACATAAACTCTCAATTTCACAAGCTCTTTCAAACCTCCATGTAACTTGTTAGTCAAGCTGCCAGAAGTGTCTTCCGCCTTTTCCACATGATAAACTTACAGTTCTATTCCATGACTCAGCTCCAATGTCATCCTCACCAGTACCATGCCAAGCATTTACACATCATTCCCATCTGCACCTCCCCAGTGTTGATTCTTTCAAGCCAGAAAC
>NW_016892668.1:0-1893 GCF_001698545.2 Rhinopithecus bieti | reverse complement strand
CCCCCGATCTTGAAGAAGATCCAACTTGCAGGATCTCTTCAAGATTGGGGCAGAGTGTAAAGGGAAGTTGTTAGCTTTCTATTCAAATTTCTCCTATACCAGCGCTAGAGCATGGCCACAGAGAAAGTGTACAGACTGATGTGTCATGATCCTTCCAGGAAAGATAGACACTGAAATAAGTACTCACTGTCCAGTCTCTGGAAGTGATTCTGACCAAATATTCCCAGATAAAAAATAAACTGGATGTTGGGGCCTGAAGGACCCACAGAATTTGAGGATGCAAAATATTTTCAAATCTTAAGGACTAAATAAACCTATTACATGGGTTTCAGATGAAATGAACTTTGAGGCCCTTTCAACCCATGTATTCTTAGATGTCACAATTTTAACCTGTGAAATAATAACAAAACCACCCTGACCATAACCACACACACCACCACTTTAACAACTGCCTTCATATAGTACTTAATTATGTGCCAGGCACTATTTTAAGTACTTTATATATATTATTTCCTTAACTGATATAACAATACTATGAGGCAGTTACTATTAGTATCTCATTTTATAAATAAGACAATGAATTTACAGAAAAGTAAAACCTTGCTCGAGGACCAGAGTCATCAACAGCAGAGCCAGGGTTTGAAGGCGGATGGTCTGTCTCAGAGTCACCATCTTAATCATCCCTTCCCTGTTTGAAGTCAGAAAACAGAATCTTTCTTATATGGTTTGGAGCTGTGTCCCACCCAAATCTCATGGAGAATTGAACTCTCAAGTGTTGGAGGTGGGGCTTGGTGGGAGGTGACTGGATCATGGGGTTGGATCCTTCATGAATGGTTTAGCACCATTCCCTTGGTGCTAACTCGTGATGGAGCTCTCATGAGATTTGGTTGTTTAAAAGTATGTAAACACTTTTAAACCTTGGTCCTGCTCCTGTCACATAAGACGCCTGCTCCCTCTTTGCCTTCTGCCTTGAGTAAAAGCTCCCTGAGACCTCCCCAAAGCAGATGCTGTTATGCTTCCTGTACAGCTGGTGAAACATGAGCCAATTAATCCTCTTTTAAATATAGATTACCCTTTCTCAGGCATTTCTTTATAGCAATGGTGAGAATGGGCTAATATACTTCCCATCAAAACTAACTCCATCCTGTCCCTTAACTACTTCTCCCTCAAAGCAGACATAGATTAAATCATCTTCAGAAAAGGGCATTTCTCTGAGAACATGTTGCTTTTACACTTGGTGCTATCACAATACCCCATAATGTGTATCCTTCTAAATAAGCAAGTTCATTCATTCCTTCAACAGTTAGTGAGCATTGACTCTCTTGGTTACACAGCTGGGAAGAGAGGAGTGAGACATGCAGATGTTTCTCAGGTACTCACAATGTAGAGTGATAGAAACAAAATGTATAATCATAGTAGGAAATTAGAAGTGCTACAGAAAAGGTCGGTTTACGGTGTTACAAAGACACAAAGTCCAGTGTGCCCTCTTCTGTACCCACCAAGTTCACAATACTTCATTAGTAAGATCAATTATAAACTAACTCAAAAGACCTAGACAACTCAAAAGCATTTTCCCATTGAGAAATTTCTTTACTGTAAATAGCTGCACCTCTGAGGTGACAAACTAGCTTTGGAATGTGGCTGTTTGATGTCCAAATAGTGATATTTTGTAGAAAATTTTCAAAAAATATTTTCTAAAAGAGGCATTTCCCCAGTGAGACCAGCCAAAGGTAATAAAAGAAAGATATTGCATGCTGCATTTGTAACTTAACATGAGGTTGAGATACTCTAGACCCCATGACTGCTATAATGAAATGAGCTCATAAACCTCTGAGAGGTCCTGTTGGAGTGAAATAAGTATCTTTCTATTTTACTTTATTTTCACTTTTTAGT
>NW_016892667.1:0-2517 GCF_001698545.2 Rhinopithecus bieti | reverse complement strand
TCTACAAAATATTAGGTGTTAATATTAAAATAAAATAGACCATTAATGGGAATCTGAATTTTGTTTTTTCATAGAACTTTATAAAATATGACATTTTAATAATATTAAATAAATTTGACCATTAACAGGCTGTTGCATATTTGTGAAAGAAGTTTTAGAATTTTGTGTTTATTGGCCATTTGAATTATTTCATTTGCTTTGTTTTATAGCATCTGGAGTGTACATAAAAAAACTTACTGGTAAATAGATTTTATTTTCCTTTGAGTGTAATCTCAGTAATTTGATCTTTCAACATAAAAGAACATTTCAAACTCTCCGCTAGATGAAATGAGCAGTACATTTTCATGTGCCAAAAAAAGTTTTGAGCTAAGTCATAACAAGGAAAATCACAGCAATTTTTTATTGAAAATGTGCATCAGCTACAATGAAGTTTCATACCAGTCATTGGCTTCCTATTTAAAGAAATGCTCAACAATCTAACTGTTTTAGGCAGTTTGCTTTCCACACCTGCAACCTGTGTGAATGTCAGGTACTTTCACCAGCACATACCTCCTAATGGTAAATGAACAGATTATCTTTTGTGTTTTCATCCATTCCTCCATACTGACATTGTTAGTATTTTAACATTATACTTGGCTGCTCTAAAAGAAACACATCATTTTCATATCTATTTCCCTCATGTTGAGATCATTAATGCAACGTAATCCTGATGTGTTGCCAAAAAATACATACAGAGAGCTGTCTTTAGGATTCTTTCTCTAGATTTCAAATTTCATGCTACTGCAATAACTTTGGAGTCGGATGCTCCTGGCCTAGGAAGATGATAGGCATTTTGTAAATCAGTTTAAAAGTAACTAACTAAACATGAATATTCTTCAATTGCTTTTTTTTTCAGTAGATAGCTCTTCTTTTAAAATAATATATACACATGTAAAACATTAAAGTTATACAATAAAGAGGATGTCTTCCTACCCCATCTCCTGAGTCTCCAAGCAGCAACTCCTATATGCCTGTTCAAGCCTATGTAAGTATAGACTTTTAAAGTAGTAATACAAAGAAGAAGAGCGTTCAGCGCTTTACAATTCACGTGCAACAGATTTTGGAGATTATTCTGTTTTAGAGCATATGGCTCTGATTTTTTACACATATGTGTAATAATCTATGGCATAAACCAGCAGCCTCAGCTGCACTGGGGAATTTATTATAAATGCAGATTTTCAGGCCCCATCTCAGACTTGCTGCTTCAGACCCTCCTGGGTTGGGAAGGGCCACAGGTTTTAACAAGACCTCCAGGTGATTTTGATGCACGGTGAAGCTTGAAAACCAAGGCTTCATATAAACCATATTCTTTCAAGAATCATTTAGGTTGTTTGCAGCCTTTTCTTTTGTAAATAGCACTGCAGAGAAGATATTTGTACATAGATCTTTCTAGGGAGAGTCATAGAAATTTATCAAACTTTGCAAAGTTACACCAATTTACATTTTCACCAACAATAATATATGAGATTTTCTTAGTATTTCTGAGACCATTTTCTTGAGATTTCCTTCTATGTTTTATAACTACAAGATTCAAAATATTCATTTTGTTTCGACTGTGTATAAAAAACACATGCATTTTAAAATGTTTCAAATATTTTCAAAGCAGAATATAAAGTCTTTCCTACCAAAGAAATACAGCTACCATTTATTGAAAGCCTACTGTGTTTTATAAACTTAATTCATTTCATTTTCACAAGCCTCCAAGCAAAGGACAATTCTTGTTTCTTAGGTAAGGGCTATTGGGAGGATAGGCTCAGTTTGATTCATTATCTTGCTATTAAATGATTATGTAACTACATATGATCATAACAAATTATTATAAAATAAGGAATGTATTTTAACAAGCTTTTGAGAAATATATCATTAAATTGCCTATGGTCCAGAACATTAAAATACTTCTTTTGCTTCATGATAATGTTCCAAGAATATTCCTGTGAATGCAAAGGTTCTGTGTAGATATTTTGACTTACTGTATAACAAAGTATTCAGCTATTCATTCTGAGTATTTGATAGAAAACCAATTAATGCCAAGTGGCTTTTGGTAAATGTCTGAATTGAAATGACCTTAGCCAACGCAGGCTTGTATTGTAATGAAGGCTAAGGTGTATCAGAAGGTTTTCTGCATAACGTATAAATTACCGCTTTCTGCAAAGTTTCAAAAGGTGTGGTCCTCAGATCACAGGCCTTACTTATCTGTTTCTTATTTATATATGTGCTTTATATTTAATAGATCCAAGCCCCTTCCCTAACTACAGAATCAGAATGTTTAGGGGTGGGGCCTGGGAATTTGCACATGTTTCCCAGCTGATTATTATAAATAAAAGTGGATTTCATTCTTCTCTTTATCAAAACAACTGTCATTTTTTTTTTTTTATTCAGCAGAGATGACTACAGAGATTAGTGTTCTAAAAGAGTACATAAATAATTCAGATTTAAACTCTGTACTGCAGTGGTATGATTTACTTAAGACTCAGAACC
>NW_016892666.1:0-574 GCF_001698545.2 Rhinopithecus bieti | reverse complement strand
TTCAATCAACAAAATTATGCTAAAGAGTAGGAAAATTCCAGAGAATCAGCAAAGTTGAATACAAGAGACTAATGTGCACAGAGGGAATAGAGTGACCCACTTTTATTGCTGGGGTCTTTTTTTATCAAAGAGCAAAATAATTACACAGACACCATTGCATGGCACATCCAAAGTTTTCTGCTTAAGGGAGAATGTAATCATTCAGCAGTAAGTTTCAGTGAGATTTCTTTAGGCTTCCACCTTGTACATTGCAACAAGGGTCACATTTACTACCTCTCCTTAGTGTATTTCTTTGTAACTCCAACATGTATCACTTTTAAAGTATTCATTTCTTGCTGTCTAACATACATTATTATTTGGAAGCATAAAGTTACATTGTACAAATATTTTGCATTTTAAAAAATAAGCGCTTTTGCCACTTCTGCAACATAGTACTTCACATGGTGGTGCAACAAAAGCAGAGCACATTATTTACCACACTATACTTAAGATTCATTTTACCACTACCATCTGCGGAACCCATATTGCTTTTCCTCAGTACCTCTGGGCAGTGACTGTACCATGATTTCACAGA
>NW_016892665.1:0-1770 GCF_001698545.2 Rhinopithecus bieti | reverse complement strand
CCCCGGCCGGTCCCGGACGACTCACCCAGGCCGCGCCAGCCCAGCGCGCCGTCGCAGCTGTCCAGGACCGCGCACAGCTCCCCAGCAGCGCGGGCGGCAGGTCGAACAGCAGGGTGTGCGCCGACAGCGCGCCGCGGGCCCCGCAGTTCCCCGCCATGGCTCGGTGGCCCGAGCCCCGGGAACGAGGCGGAGCCTAGGCCCCTGCAGGCCCGCGACAGGCCGTTACACAACCGCGGAAATCCTGCTTCCACGACGGCGGCAGAGCCCTAGGAACACGCCGTTCCCGGCCCCGGCAGGGGCGGTGCCCACGTGACGCAAGGCGCGCCTCGCCCGAGATGCCCCTGCGGCCGCTTGGCCTGGCCTGGGGGGTTACCCTACCCGGGTTCTCCCTTCGCTGGCTTTGCGCCCCTTCACACCTCTGCGGTGGGGATGGAGCTGCCGAGACAAGCAGAGTGAGAACTGGAGAAAGCCCAGAGCTCAGAGCTCCCGGGGCCCACCGTGCCCCATGGCTAGGCGGTCTCCTGGTGTGGATAGCTAGAGATGTCATTACTTCTTTAAAAGTTTGTTTTGAAAGTTTCTCCCTTCCTTCTTTCCTTCCTTTCTTTTCTTCCTTTTTTTCTTTATTTTGAGTCAGGTTCTTGCTGTGTCGCCCAGGCTGGAGGGCAGTGGCTATATCTCAGCTCGCTGGAGCCTCCACTTCCTGGGCTTAAGCGATCCTCCCACCTCAGCCTCTGGAGTAGCTGAAACCACAGGCGCGCGCCACCACCCCAGTTAATTGTTATTTTTTCTTTCTTGGTAGAGAGGGAGTCTCGCTATGTTGCTCAGGCTGGCTTCAAACTCCTGGCCTCAAGCAATCCTCCCACCTCCGACTTTCCAAAGTGCTGGGACTAGGGGTATTAGCCACTGTCCCCGGACTATTTCTTTTTTATCCTGTCAGAATAGCTATCCATGTTCATCGAGGAACACTTGGAAAACCCAGAAAAAAACTGAAAAAAGAAGATAATCACTCACAACCCCACTCAGCCTATTACCCTCTAAAAGTTTTGACTCATTTTCCTCCCAACTTTTACTGAATTTAAACAGATAAAATGTGCATGTATAGGATTATTACTGGAAAAGATGAATGTAGATACCAACAACAGAAAACAGAAGAGACACCAAATCAGAGTAAGATTATGTTCGTTTTCTTCACGAGGCGGCCCCTCCTCCATACACCTACTTGGTTTTAAGAAATTCTCTTCCTCATGGGCTTCCCTGATGAAATATCGTTCCATCATTTTTTCCTTCCTCAAAGTGCTTCACATAATCTTCCTTTTGCCTTCAACATGGAGTTTAAGTAAAATTATTGTTTTGAAATCTTCACGGAGTTTAAGTAAAATTGTGGTTTTGAAATCCTCTAGGTCACGTAAGGCATGTTACCAGTGACAAAAGTTGTTTTCAAAGTGGTGAGAAAATCTTAGCCTTAATGACTGGAAGAGTGGGCAGTGGCCATCAAGTGAAAACACCAGAGGTGTTTTAAGCCTCTCAGATTGTAGCCTTAGGAATATCTTCCCCTAGAGATCATGAGTGATGAAACACTAGCATTTCATGCCCCTACCTGAATGGTCCTTGTCAGCGAAAATACTCCATAAAATATACCTAAAACTGGCAAAGCCCATACTGTGTGGGCAGGAATTTCGATATCCTGTTGTTCAAGGTTTTATTGTCAATCTGTACACGCTGTACACCTCTTTCCCTTCCTTCCTTCCTTCCTTCCTTCCTTCCTTCCTT
>NW_016892664.1:0-562 GCF_001698545.2 Rhinopithecus bieti | reverse complement strand
GGTTTTAGCTTCTTTGCGATGGGTTCGAACATCCTCCTTTAGCTCAGAGAAGTTTGTTATTGCCAATCATCTGAAGTCTTCTTCTCTCAACTCGTCAAAGTCATTCTCCGTCCAGTTTTGTTCCATTGCTGGTGAAGAGCTGTGTTCCTTTGGAGGAGAAGAGCTGCTCTGATTTTAGAATTTTCAGCTTTTCTGCTCTGGTTTCTCCCCATCTTTGTGGTTTTACCTACTTTTGGTCTTTGATGATGGTGATGCAGATGGGGTTTGGTGTGGATGTCCTTTTGTTAGTTAGTTTTCCTTCTAACAGTCAGGAGCCTCGGCTGCAGGTCTGTTGGAGTCTGCTGGAGGTCCCCTCCAGTCCCTGTTTGCCTGGGTATCACCAGTGCAGGCTGCAGAACAGCAAATGCTGCAGAACAGCAAATGTTGCTGCCTGATCCTTCCTCTGAAAGCTTCGTCTCAGAGGGGACCTGCCTGTAAGAGGTGTCAGATGGCCCCTACTGGGAGGTGTCTTCCAGTTAGGCTACTCAGGGGTCAGGGACCCACTTGAGGAGGCAGTGTGTCA
>NW_016892663.1:0-446 GCF_001698545.2 Rhinopithecus bieti | reverse complement strand
AGACCCATTAATTCTGTGTGTCTCTGAAATCTTTCTTTCAATGTCCACTGTCACTACTCTAAACCGGGCCATTTGAGACCTCCTGCTTGGACAACTTGAAAAGACTTTCTAATTGACTTCTTCGCTCTGTCCTACTTGCCTACTATCCATCTTCCATACTCTTCCCAGACTAATCTTTCAAAATGTAAATATGATCATGTTATAGCTTTGGCTCCCCACTGCCAATAAGATAAACTCTTATACAAGTTCCTACGAGTTCTGGCCTCTATTAACCTCTCTACCTTTATCTCTTATTGCATCTGTCATATATTATGCTACAGCCATGTTAAGCTATTTACACTTTTCTGAATAGCCCATTTAGTTTTCTGCTCCCTCTGCTTGTGATGCGCTTGCCCTATTTGTCAACTGGTTGGAAAAGGAATTAAAAGAAATTGGCCAAGCGCAGT
>NW_016892662.1:0-569 GCF_001698545.2 Rhinopithecus bieti | reverse complement strand
TTAATTAAAATATAAACATGCCTATATATTAAATGTTGTTCAACATTTTCCACATCCTCACAACTTTTGCAGCCAATCCAGCCATATGTTGTGATATCAAGGGACCCCCCCTAATATCCCTCTCTCTCACTGCTAGGTGCCCACACCAAGGTGACCGGGGACCCCACTTTCACAGGCCTGGATTGTGACGGGGTCTGAAGCATTCGCCGTTGGGGGGGCACGCTCAGGTGGTCAGCAGGACGTGTGTGTGGAGGGTGGGACAGCTAGGAGCCAACGAGGTCTCCTGTAACACAGCATATGAGCACAGGAGAAATAAAAGAGCCTCCTCAGCCCCTCAGCTAAAGACCCCCCCAGTCACCCATGGCCCCTTTGCTCATGGCCTCCCCAGCCTCCATCTACTGACTGTTAGAAAATCTGAGTGGGGTCCGGGCTCAGCAGCTGGCGTCTGTAATCCCAGCACTTTGGGAGGCCATGGCAGGTGCATCACCTGAGGTCAGGAGTTCCAGACCAGCCTGGTCAACATGATGAAACCCCATCTCTACTAAAACTCCAAAAATTACAGGCGTGGT
>NW_016892661.1:0-561 GCF_001698545.2 Rhinopithecus bieti | reverse complement strand
TTTAGCAGTCTGCTAACATTGTTTTCTTGGAATGCATAAAGGGATATTTCGCAGAGCATTGAAGCTTATGGTGACAAAGGAAATATCCTCAGAGAAAACTAGAAAGAAGGTTTCTGAGAATCTGATATCGGATGTGTGAATTCATGTCACAGAGTTACATTTTCCTATCATGGAGCAGTTTTTTAACACTATTTTTTTGGGAGTCTGAAATTGGATATTTTGGATTGCATTGAAGCTACACTGACAAAGGAAATATCCTCAGATAAAACTAGAGAGAATCTTTCTGATAAACTATTTTGTGATGTGTGAATGCATCTCACATAATTACACCTTTTCTTCATGATGCCGTTTTCTAACACTGTTATCGTGGAATCTGCAAGGGAATATTTTGGAGCACATTGAGGCCTATGGTTATAAAGGAAATATCCTCAGACAAAACAAGACAGAAGGTATCTGTGAAACTGCATTGCGGTGTGTGAATGCATCTCACAGAGTTACACTTTCCTTCTCATTGAGCAGTTTGCTAACACTGTTTTCTTGAAATCTGCAATGGGATATTTC
>NW_016892660.1:0-445 GCF_001698545.2 Rhinopithecus bieti | reverse complement strand
CCCGTGTCTTTAGTCCAGTGGCCATGCCAGTCACTTTTAACTGGCTGACAGGTGCCCGGTATTTAGCCCCAAATTCTAAGGAAAATAGGACAGAATAGCAAGCAAAAGGGGTCCGTTGGTACTCACCGCTTGGTGATAGGCTATGGTCTCATCACTTGACGATAGTCTCACTGCTTGGCAATAGACGATAGGCCCTTTGTGGTTGCCAAAATGTGTCCAAAATTGGTGGGTTCTTGGTCTTGCTGACTTCAAGAATGAAGCTACGGACTGTCGCAGTGAGTGTTACAGCTCTTAAAGGCAGCACGCGTCTGGAATTGTTCGTTCCTCCCCATGGGTTTGTGGCCTCGCTGGCTTCAAGAGTGAAGCTGCAGACCCTCGCCATGAGTGTTACAGCTCATGAAGAACAGCATGGACCCAAAGAGTAAGCAGCAGCAAAGATTTATCT
>NW_016892659.1:0-815 GCF_001698545.2 Rhinopithecus bieti | reverse complement strand
CAATTTTATTCCAACACGAGAGCAGAAAGCAAGATTTCTGGAAACTGATTATTAAACAGAAAAGAACAAAAGAAATGTGGTCCTATTTATCACCCATTCAACAAAGAACTAGTTTTAAATTGAAAACTAAGCGATGCATTCTGAAATGTGGCTATAAACAATTCTATAAATTTTAAACTAATATTAATATAATGAGAGTTGAGGAAGCAAACGTTCAACAACACTCAAGTAGTTAAACAGAACTTCCTCATACTTCATGTTTGCCAAACAAAATATCAGGAATGTGGGATAAAGTGTAAAGAGATCTTATTATCATCTAACTCAGTCTTCTTTCACAGATTAGGAACTTGAGAACCAAAGAAGATTTTGTTTTTTGTTTTCCTCTAAAAAAATTCTCTGCTAATGATCTTACAGGCAGGTGGAATAAAAGGGTACAATTTTAGAGGCACTAGATCACTTAGCCTTTAAAATTTCTTGACCAGCCTAACAGAATATCTTAAATTCCACCATTAGAGATTCATTCTATAGGGTTATCCATTATATAACTTTAGATCTAAGAATCTAAAAGTTTGAAGAGCACTTGTAGATCCTGAGTCCAAACTCACTCAAGGAGCATATCCAAATCACATTTAGGTTAAGTTCTTTTAGGGAAATGACTGGGTCCTCTTTACCTCCACAGTCCCAGATCCTGGCAGACAATAACCTACATATTAATTGTGGTGTTGGTGAAAATGACCAAAGAATCAGTCAGCTGACTTTCTCCCTGAGCACTGATGAGGAATCTTTTGGGAATAAGATTCAGGGGTGGTAGGTTT
>NW_016892658.1:0-816 GCF_001698545.2 Rhinopithecus bieti | reverse complement strand
GAATGTTTATTACCAGTGCTTTTCTTGGGGCAGAAAATTCAACAGAATGTTCAGATGAAACAAGTTTATAGGACATATCAGACATTCACCTTACCAAATCCCTGTCTTTACTACCATCATAAGTGCCTAAGCGATACCAACAATCAACTAAGAATCGTATGTTTCAAACTGTTGACCCCATTTAGTAGGTCATGACTAGTATTTTGTAGTGAAATAGAATTGAAAATGTCAGGGTGCACTGCACATAGAAAGAATAAACCTTACTTTGTACAGTTTTGTTTTATATGGGTGTATGTATGGTAGGGTATCCCCAGTTTGCATAGCACAGTCCCATTTTATGCCTGTTGTCCCAGCATTACTTTTCCGCTTTACTGGGCTATAATGGACAAAATTATATATATTTAAAGTTTACAACATGATGTTTTGAAATACGTATCCATTGTGATATAATCACCATAATCAAACTAATTAACATATCCATCACCTCACATGGTTACCATCTAACATTATTATTAATAGCGTTCTCTTTCACACTCAAAACCTTCCTGATTTGTACAATAAATAATATATTCACTCTAACAATAGGTCACAGTAGAATATATTTCTTCCTGTGGGTCTTGTCAAAAGTATTAGAAAACAGTGATTTAAATACTTTGAAAACCTACATTTGTTAAGTTAATTCTATTTCCTCCCTCAGAATGAAGGAATCGGAAAATCTGAGAAAGCCTTTGGGGATTGGTGGTGGAAGTCTACTTTTCTCCGACTTGTTCAGGGCATAGATGTTATGTCCCATGAAACAGCAAGCAGATACTGAGT
>NW_016892657.1:0-445 GCF_001698545.2 Rhinopithecus bieti | reverse complement strand
GGTTTGAAGAGTTACTACCGAGAGATCTGCTGTTAGTCTGATGGGCTTCCCTTTGTGAGTAACCCGACTTTTCTCTCTGGCTGCCCTTAACACTTTTCTTTCATTTCATCTTTCATGAATCTGGCAATATTGTGTCTTGAAGTTGCTCGTCTCAAAGAGTATCTTTGTGGTGTTCTTTGTATTTCCTGAATTTGAATGTTGGCCTGCCTCACTAGGTTGGGGAAGTTCTCCTGGATAATATACTGAAGAGTGTTTTCCAACTTGGTTCCATTCTCTCCATCACTTTCAGGTACACCAATCAGATGTAGACTTGGTCTTTTCTCATAGTCCCATATTTCTTGGAGGGTTTTTTCTTTTCCTTTTACTCTTTTCCTCTAAACTTCTCTTCTCGCTTCATTTCATTAATTTGATCTTCAATCACGGATACCCTTTCTTCCACTTGATC
>NW_016892656.1:0-261 GCF_001698545.2 Rhinopithecus bieti | reverse complement strand
TAGTTTGTGTGTGTGTGTGTGTGGTTTTGTTGTCCTACAATACATCTCTGGTAAGTCTTGCCCTGGAAGACCAAACATAACTTTTTTTTCCTACTGTTCTACTGTTTTGCTTAATTTTAGAGCCTGTGTTCCAACTTTTCCAGGTCTCTTCTTTCTAGGACACTCATTTCTCCTTGCCACTCCTTTGTACCATGTGGATGAAATGGCGTCATGATCAGAGCAACTTCCTTAATATCATTTTATGTTGTTACTCATGCCAAG
>NW_016892655.1:0-444 GCF_001698545.2 Rhinopithecus bieti | reverse complement strand
AAAAAAAAAAAAAAAAAAAAGAAAAGAGGGAATCCTACCTAACTCATTTTATGAGGCCAGCATCATCCTGATACCAATACCTTGCAGAGACACACACACACACACAAAGAAAATTTCAGGCCAATATCCCTGATGAACATCCATGCAAAATCCTCAATAAAATACTGGCAAACGAAACCGAGCAGCACACCAAATCTTATCCACCAAGATCAAGTCAGCTTCATCCCTGGGATGCAAGGCCGGTTCACCATACACAAATCAATAAACGTAATCCATCACATAAACAGAACCAGTGACAAAACCACATGATTATCTCAATAGACGCAGAAAAGGCCGTCAATAAAATTCAACACCCCTTCATGCTAAACACTCTCAATTAACTAGGTATTGATGGAATGTATCTCAAAATAATAAGAGCTATTTATGACAAACCCACAGCCAATA
>NW_016892654.1:0-560 GCF_001698545.2 Rhinopithecus bieti | reverse complement strand
GTGGGCGCCGGACGCTAGCGGGCCCGGATGCTCCGTCTGCACCGACACCTGTAGCAGCAGCGGCTGCCGGGGCCGGCTCAGCTGCTGCCAGAAGTTCACGGCCTCGGTCACGTCGAAGACCTTCCAGCCGCTCTCGTGGGCGGACACCAGCCTGAGACACGACAGACACCCAGCGCCGCGTGAGGGCGGGGACTGGGACGGGCCCCGAGGGCCCCGCCCCGTCCCCGCGTCCCCGCCCCAAGCCAGGCCGAGCAGCCCCTCCCCTGCCCTGCGCGCCCGCGCGACCCCACCTGGAGTCGATGAGAGAAGTGCGGTTGGAGCCGTCGTCGCGGACGCGAAGCCACTCGACAGTCACCCGGGCCCAGGCGCTGCGCGGGGACAGCCGCCCGTGCCTGTGCAGCGCGGCCTTGGGGACCGGCTCCTGGAAGAGCCGCAGTATGGCCTGCACCAGCTCGCTGTTGGGCGGCAGCCGCTGCTCCATGCCGAACACCAGCAGGTGCGTGCTGGCCTCCGACGCCAGGAACCTGCCGGCCACCTCTGGGGACAAGAGCAGGGTCAGC
>NW_016892653.1:0-562 GCF_001698545.2 Rhinopithecus bieti | reverse complement strand
ATTACATGTCAATATTTATACTGAGTCTAAATATGCCTTCCATATCCTGCACCACCATGCTGTTACATGGGCAAAAGAGGTTTCCTTACTATGCAAGGGTCCTCCATCATTAATGCCTCTTTAATAAAACTCTTCTGAAGGCCACTTTACTTCCAAAGGAAGCTGGAGTCATTCACTGTAAGGGCCATCAAAAGGCATCAGATCCCATTGCTCTAGGCAACACTTATGCTGATAAGGTGGCTAGACAAGCAGCTAGTGTTCCAACTTCTGTCCCTTACAGCCAGTTTTCTCCTTCATATTGATCACTCCCACCTACTCCCCGCCAAAACTTCCACCTACCAATCTCTTTCCACACAAGGAGTGGTTCTTAGACCAAGGAAAGTATCTCCTTGCAGCCTCACAGGCCTATTCTACTCTGTCGTCATTTCATAACCTCTTCCATGTAGGTTACCAGCTGCTAGCCCATCTCTTAGAACCTCTCATTTCCTTTCCATCATGGAAATATATCCTCAAGGAAATCACTTCTCAGTGTTCTATCTGCTATTCTACTACTCCTCAGGGA
>NW_016892652.1:0-447 GCF_001698545.2 Rhinopithecus bieti | reverse complement strand
TACCCGGTCCCATCCAGAGTCCAAGGGCTGAGGAGTGCAGGCACAGCTCAGGACTGGCGGGCAGCTCCACCTGCAGCCCCAGTGCAGGATCCACTACGTGAAGCCAGCTGTGCTCCTGAGCCAGATGGGGACTTGGAAAACTTTTATATCTAGCTGGAGGATTGTATGTGCACCAATCAGCACTCTGTATCTAGCTAATCTGGTGGGGACTTGGAGAACTTTTATGTCTAGCTAGAGGATCTTAAATACGCTCTAGCTCAGGGTTTGTAAATACACCAATCAGTATTCTGTGTCTAGCTCAAGCTTGTAACTATACCAATTGGTACTCTGTATCTAGCTAACTCTGTGTCTAGCTAACCTAGTGGGGACTTGGAGAACTTTTCTGTCTAGCACTCTGTGTCTAGCTCAAGGATTGTAAATGCACCAATCAGCTCTCTATAAAATGGA
>NW_016892651.1:0-575 GCF_001698545.2 Rhinopithecus bieti | reverse complement strand
ATCTGTACTGGCCCCCATGGGAGCCCCTCACAGGGCCCAGGGTGAAGTTGGCCTGAGAGAGCCCAGCCTGAGGCTGCCGGCCAGGGCGCTGGAGGAAGTCATGTACCCCTCCTTGTACAGAGCGAATCTGTCGTAGCCAGCATCAGAGCCACACTGGAGGGTCAGACTCTCCCCAAGGGCCATGACAGGACCTGGCTGCACTGAGAGTGATGGCTTCTTAGAAACACCTGGGAAAAGGTGGTCACGATTTCCAGGAGCGACCCTCAGGCTTCCCCACAAACCCTCCCTCTCCCCTGGGCCTCACCACTGCTGATCTTCCTGTGTCTCTGACCCCAGGAGCCCTGAGCCCTCTCCCCAACATCATCCCACCTGGAGCTGCCCTGAGATGCGGCTCCTCCCCACCTGCCCGTAGACTCAGGGAGCTCCAGGCAATGCTGTGAATTTCTCACCTGGGACCAGGAGCTCCAGGAGATCACTGGGTAAAGACCACACATAGGGAGCGCGTGAGTCATAACCATAGCACCGGTACGACCACCTGCGACTCGGGCTCACAGGGCCCACGGAGAAGACGGCCT
>NW_016892650.1:0-572 GCF_001698545.2 Rhinopithecus bieti | reverse complement strand
TTCGTTAAGTGTAATTCTGACACATAGTCCAAAGAATGCAGTAATCTTTTATCATGTTAGCTAATTGTTCTCTTTTGAAGATCTATGGTTGACTAATTAAACAATAACTCAAGTAGAGTATCCCAGAAAAAAACCACTTGGGCTCCCTGTCTGGAGTCTGGCTGGCTCTGAGCATTGCCAGTGGGCCCTACTCACCTGACTTTGTGTCCTCTCCTTTTAGAGGCTTTCCATTCTGCACCCAGCTTCGCTAACAGTGGGCTGAAAACAACCTTGGGTTGAGTTTTTTGTTTGGGAGTTATTTGGTCAGGGCCTTTTGAACAGTAGTGTCCCTGTGAAGTGCTAGATACTATATGTGTAAGAATGAGCTTTTATCTTTTAACTATAACACCCTTGAGAAATTTCTAACTACTTTTAACTGCATGGCTTAACCTAGTGATAAAAGCAGTTATTGAAAGTCTACATTTTCCAAAACTTACGTTTCTTCTCTTGTGTTTTACATGTGGTAATTTCTCTTTTCCTGAGTTATAATGCTGCAATTGGATTTCTGAAATGTTTATAGCGACCACGTATAT
>NW_016892649.1:0-442 GCF_001698545.2 Rhinopithecus bieti | reverse complement strand
TGTCAGACTCACCGAAGTTGAAATGAAGGGAAAATGTTAAGGGCAGCCAGAGAGAAAGGTGGGGTTACCCACAAAGGGAAGCCTATCAGACTAAGAGCGTTTCTCTTGGCAGAAACTCTACAAGCCAGAAGAGAGTGGGGCCAATATTCAACATTCTTTTTTTTTTTTTGAGACGGAGTCTTGCTCTGTCGCCGAGGCTGGAGTGCAGTGGCTGGATCTCAGCTCACTGCAAGCTCCGCCTCCTGGGTTTACGCCATTCTCCTGCCTCAGCCTCCCGAGTAGCTGGGACTACAGGTGCCCGCCACCTCGCCCGGCTAGTTTTTTGTATTTTTTAGTAGAGACGGGGTTTCACCGTGTTAGCCAGGATGGTCTCGATCTCCCGACCTTGTGATCTGCCCATCTCGGCCTCCCAAAGTGCTGGGATTACAGGCTTGAGCCACCG
>NW_016892648.1:0-562 GCF_001698545.2 Rhinopithecus bieti | reverse complement strand
AACCAACTGGAAGAAGGGGTATCAGTGATTGAAGATCAAATGAATGAAATGAAGTGAGAAGAGAAGTTTAGAGAAAAAAGAGTAAAACAAATGAACAAAGTCTCCAAGAAATATGGTACTATGTGAAAAGACCAATTCTATGTCTGATTGGTGTACCTGAAAATGATGGGGAGAATGGAACCAAGTTGGAAAACAATCTTCAGGATATTATCCAGGAAAACTTCCCTAACCTAATGAGGCAGGCCAACATTCAAATTCAGGAAATATGGAGAATGCCACAAAGATACTCCTTGAGAAGAGCAACTCCAAGACACATAATTTTCAGATTCACCAAAGTTGAAATGAAGGAAAAAATGTTAAGGGTAGCCAAAGAGAAAAGTCGGCTTACCCACAAAGGGAAGCCCATCAGACAAACAGCAGATCTCTTGGCAAAACTCTACAAACCAGAAGAGAGTGAGGGCCAATATTCAATTATTCTTAAAGAAAAAAATTTCCAACCCAGAATTTCATATCCAGCCAAACTAAGCTTCATAAGCAAAGGATAAATAAAATCCTTTATAGA
>NW_016892647.1:0-447 GCF_001698545.2 Rhinopithecus bieti | reverse complement strand
GCACAGACTCGCGGCAGCTGCGAGCGGAGCCAACCTGCGCCGCGGGGAACGCGCGCCGCGCGCGAGCTGGACCCGCCCAGGCGCGAACTCTCCGGGAGAAACGCCCCTGGCCGTTTTCCTGCTGCCTTTAGCGTGAACCGCGGGTGCAGTGCCTCGCGTGAAAACAATAAATTCCCTGTCACGCTTGCTGCGAACGCGGGGTGTTCCCGAAACTCGGCGGCTTCCCGTAAACCCCGCTCCTTCCTCCTCGGGGAGGTGGGTCCGGCGCGGGTCCGCCGCCTCCTCCCCGGCCCCTCCCTCCCGTCTGTTTCATTTTCCTGGGGCTCCGGGGCGCGGAGAAGCTGCATCCCGGAGGAGCGCGTCCAGCAGCGGACCCGGTGAGGCGCGCAGAGGGACGGGCCGGGGAACCAGAGCGGCGGGCGCGGAGTGGGCTCGGTGCTGAGGACC
>NW_016892646.1:0-2297 GCF_001698545.2 Rhinopithecus bieti | reverse complement strand
CAGATGCTGAAGAGGATGTGGATAAATAGGAACACTTTAACACTATTGGAGGGAGAGTAAATTAGTTCAACCATTATGGAAGAAAGTGTGGTGATTCCTCAAGGATCTAGAACCAGAAATACCATACGGGGTTTATACTGAAAGAATTATAAATCATTCTACTATAAAGACACATGCACACATATGTTTATTGAAGCAGTGTTCACAATAGCAAAGACTTGGAACCAACCCAAATGCCCATCAATGATAGACTGGATAAAGAAAATGTGGCACATGTACACCATGGAATACTATGCAGCCATAAAAAAGGATGAGTTCATGTCCTTTGCAGGGACATGGATGAAGCTGGAAACCATCATTCTCAGCAAACTAACACAGCAACAGAAAGCCAAACACTGCATGTTCTCACCTATAAGTGGAAGTTGAACAATGAGAACCCATGGACATAAGGAGGGGAACATCACACACTGGGGCCTGTCAGTAGGTGGGGCCTAGGGGAGGGATAGCATTAGAATAAATACCTAATGTAGACTACAGGTTGATAGGTGCAATAAACCACCATGGTCCAAGTATACCTATGTAACAAACCTGCACATTCTGCACATGTATCCCAGAACTTAATGTAAAATTTTAAAAAATCATAAGGGAGTCTGTGTATAGGGGAGACCACTCCTTTCTTTACCACTATCACCATAAAATATTTACAGACTATAAATATCTTGGTTTCAGGACCCAACTGGTCATCTGATAGTTTAGTTATGGTCTCAGTGCAGAAAGAAAATATGTTTCTTGGTTTTAGAGGAAGGAAAAGGAAAACAACTCAAATGGTTATATTTTTTAATTCCAAGCTGCAAAGGAAATGTTTTCTTTCACAAAAAACCAATGAAGCAAGACTCCTCTGAATTTTACATAGAGCTAAAAAAAGTAATATTATTTCAGAAAAGGTGGGCTTCTCATTTGAAAAGATAATGATATTAAGTCAGAGTACCACCGGCAATACAGCATGTAGATGAATGTAGATGAAATGTGTATAGATGTAGCCAACCTGCTACACAGCTTTCCTACTTTAAAAAAATCAAAATTACTTTTCTCCTAAATCTAAGAAAGAGTAAATTTTCCCACTGTCCCCTGTTTTTTAAATCACAGTAAAAAAAGAAAGTGAGAACTAGAGAAAACCTGAAGGGATGGCATTTGTAATTCATTTGAATTTCAGTTCCAGAGAGGTTTTCTAAATTTTTTTTCCAAAAGGCTAAATATGCATAAAAAATAATAAGAAAATGTGCTGCTCACTGCATCCTGAATCCTCATTTTCAAACTGGACCTGTTTGCGAGTGTCAGTTAGAGCCTGCCAACTGTAGAAGCTGTATTCCTGTTGGAAACTCCTAGTGCAAGAATATCATATTTCTTTCAGAGCATAACCATTGCAATTTGCTAATATTCTTAAGGTACGAGGGAAAACTCAGTTTGCTAGCTGTACCCACCAAGTTTGTGTTGGAAGTTGATGATTGTTGGGTGCACAGAGAGATTTTTTTTTTTTTAGATTCCAAATGTTTTCTATTTGTTTGTTGTTGTTTTCCCTTTTAAAGACATACTCATCCATCAAATGAGTAAGTTAAGATTTTCTTTCCTGGTTGGGAAAGAATCTGTTCTTTCCCCCCTTTTGTGGCAATTCGTTATATTTACAAGATTGATCACTGGCTATAAATCTCATGTGTCAAAGGTACTTTGGCCTGTTCTTTGCTGCATCATTGTGAAATATTAGTAAATCAAATATAACCGACTGTGTCATCCAATGTATGTGTTTCTGAAAGTGGAAGCCAAATGTAAGTAAATTGAATTGGCTGACTTCTAAGAACCAGAGAGCTGTATGAGGTAGTTTGGACTGAGTACAATCCCAGTCCTCACTCATTATACTCCTTTCACTTCAGTAACCAACTTCTCTAACTGCAAACCCCTGCTCTGGAAAGGCTAGTCTTTGTTTACAATGATGCACCATTATGCAGCCAAGTGAAATGGAATTTGGAATCTTCCATCCCTTCATCTCTCAGTGCACAAACAGTTGTATCAGCTTTGCCTGCAAATTCAGTCATGCTGCAGGTGTGTGTTCCTTCCAACTACAACCACATCAGGTCCAATTAGACTTCTCACAGTATTTTGGAAGAGAAGAAGATATCTCCCTTCTTTCCATTCTCCTCCTCCTCCTCCTCCTCCTCCTCCTCCTCGTCGTCGTCGTCCTCCTCCTCCTTCTCCTCCTCCTCCTCCTTCTTCTTCTTCCTCTTCCTCTTCTTCTTCTTCTT
>NW_016892645.1:0-442 GCF_001698545.2 Rhinopithecus bieti | reverse complement strand
CATTATACAGATATTTTAATTGTATATATATCAGGTACACAGAATAAAAGTCCTACTCTCTAGAACATGAGAAGTCAATAAATAGAAAAGAGATATACAAATGGAATGAACATAAAACGACTGAGCATGTGATCTTCAACCACATTCATACAGTTTTAAACTAATCTTTTACAATTAAAAGTCACTTATTTGAAACTGCAGAGTTGACAGATATGTGCCATATAATTATTAGTTTGGAACCTTACAAAACAACTTTAGTAGTGTTATTTATGTGTGGAGAGAAAACTGTGTATGTAACTATCATGTTTCAGGGGACATGACTTAACAGTGAAGTTTTATGTTATAGGGAACAAAACAAGTATTAGTATCAGGTATTTTAGAAATGCTGTCTAAACTAGAATGACATTTATTCAGTATGATATATTCTTTCCCTAAGTCCATT
>NW_016892643.1:0-575 GCF_001698545.2 Rhinopithecus bieti | reverse complement strand
TACCCACAAAGGAAAGCCCATCAGACTAACAGCAGATCTCTTGGCAGAAACCAAACCAACCAGAAGAGAGTGGGGCCAATATTAAACATTCTTAAAGAAAAAAATTTTCAACGCAGAATTTCATATCAAGTCAAACTAAGCTTCATAAGCAAAGGAGAAATAAAATCCTTTACAGACAAGCAAATGCTGAGGGATTTTGTCACCACCAGGCCTGCCTTACAAGAGCTCCTGAAGGAAGCACTAAATATGAAAAGGAAAACTGGTACCAGCCACTGCAAAACTTACCAAAATGTAAAGATCATTGACACTATGAAGAAACTGCATCAACTAATGGGTAAAATAACCACCTAGCATAATAATGACAGGATCAAATTCACACAGAACAATATTAACCTTAATGGTAAATGGGTTAAATGTCCCAATTAATAGACACAGACTGGCAAATTGGATAAGAGTCAAGAACCATTGGTGTGCTGTATTCAGGAGACCCATGTCATGTGCAAAGACACACATACGGTCAAAATAAAGGAATGGAGGAATATTTACCAAGCAAATGGAAAGAAAAAAAAAAAAAA
>NW_016892642.1:0-733 GCF_001698545.2 Rhinopithecus bieti | reverse complement strand
TAGTCTTTAAGAAAACTATTATTTATAACACTTATGATTTATTCTTTAACAAGAAGGGAAACTTTGAAGAGGAACTTTTTTATTTCCTACAATTTTTTCTTTTGTTTTATAGATTTTAAGTTTTTTAAAATATGCCTTGGTTTAGTTGTTTTAACTTTTGGATGTGTGGTGTAATAGAACATCTAACAAGGAGAGGGTACTTACTACAGTTGCTAGAGAAGTAAGGACTGAGGCTATGGTTTGTTAGGGTTTTTTGTTTGTTTGTTGTTTGTTTGTTTGGCCAAGTCACTTTTGAGCCGATTTGAAATAGGCTTGTTAATGCCAGAATTTTTTTGTTAACCTATTTGATAAGGCAGTAAGTTCCTGGAGGGCTTTTGTTATGCTTTTATTGGGAGCAGTGTTGTTTGGGATTAAGGTGCAACACTGAGTTTTGCTTATAACACAAATACTACTTTTTTTGCTAATATTATATTTAAAGGATTTTAGGTCATTGGACTAGTGGATTTTAATTGTTTAGCTATTTTTTTCACAGTATTTTGGTATAGTGAACAAATTGCTGCTGGTTGTAATAAATGTAGTTTATTTAACTTACATTTGTATTAATTGTTACTTACCAAAACAACATTGACTTAAACCCTGCAGCTATTTGATTTTGGCTTTAAATTTATTTGGTACTTTATGAGGAACTTGCATTTAAATAGACATGGGAATTACAAGATCTATAAGGGGCTGC
>NW_016892641.1:0-445 GCF_001698545.2 Rhinopithecus bieti | reverse complement strand
AGTCCATCACCACCACAACCATCACCACCACCACCAAGTCCATCACCACCACCACCACCACCATCATCACCACCACCACCACCACCAAGTCCATCACCACCACAACCATCACCACCACCACCAAGTCCATCACCACCACCACCATCACCATCACCACCACCACCATCACTACCATTTCCATAACCATCTCCATCACCACCACCACCAAGTCCATCACCACCACAACCATCACCACCACCAAGTCCATCACCACCACCACCATCACCATCACCACCACCACCATCACTACCATTTCCATAACCACCTCCATCACCACCACCACCTCTATCACCTCCATCACCACCACCACCACCATCACCACCACCACCAGCACCACGACCACCATCACCTCCATGACCACCACAACCATCACCATCACCACCACCTCCAGCTCCACGACCACCAT
>NW_016892640.1:0-575 GCF_001698545.2 Rhinopithecus bieti | reverse complement strand
CAGAGTTAATGCTTACGCTATGTTGCCCAGTTTTGAAACTCTGTCTTTGAAGAATCTGTAAACTGATATTTAGTGAAGCCCAGAGGCTTGTGGTGAGTGAGGAAACGTCTTCTGATGAAACCAGCAGAGAAACGTTCTGAGCAACTGCTTTGTGATGTGTGTATTCATCTCCTAAAGTTGAACCATTCTTTGGATTGAGTAGATTGAAATCACTATTTTGTAGAATCTGAGGAAGGACTTCCTTAGAATATGGAGAAAGAAATATCCTCAGGTAAAATCCAGAAGGAAGTTTTCTGTGAAACTGCTCTGTGTCATCTTAATTCCTCACACTCAGATAAGCCTCTTTTTTCATTGAGCAGTTTTCTAGCCTTGTGTATGTTTAGCGTGTGCTGGGATATTCGGGAGCACTTTGAGGCTAAGGGTGAAAAGGAAATATGATCACACCGAACCTGGAAGAAAGCTTTCCGAGGAACTGCTTTGTGACATGTGCATTCAGGTCACTGTGTTATACCACTCTTCACATACAGCGCCGGGGAAACCCTTTTGGAGAAACAGGTACCAAGGGATATTCGGGA
>NW_016892639.1:0-2293 GCF_001698545.2 Rhinopithecus bieti | reverse complement strand
CACCATTTATTAAATAGGGAATCCTTTCCCCATTGCTTTTTTGTGTGTGTGAGTTTTGTCAAAGATCAGATGGCTGTGGATGTGTGGTGTTATTTCTGAGGCATCTGTTCTGTTTCATTGGTCTATGTATCTATTTTGGTACCAGTACCATGTTATTTTGGTTACTGTAGCCTTGTAGTATAGTTTGAAGTCAGGTAGTGTGATGCCTCCAGCTTTGCTCTTTTGCTTAGGATTGTCTTGGCTATGTGGGCTCTTTTTTGGTTCCATATGACATTTAAAGCAGCTTACAAACAAAACTCATAATGTTTTAAGAAAGTTTACAAATTTGTCTTGGGCCACATTCAACCTACCATGGGTTAGAAAGCTTGCCTTAGACACCCCTTAGTTTTGTGTTGGTTTGCTTTTGAGAACATCATGACATCCCAAGATAATTAATGAAACCCTAGAGTTTTCACAACCAAGAATGGAAAGTGACTACTACTTAAGGCTTTTGTTTTCAGTCTTGGGAAAATAGATAGAGTCAAACCTTACTCTCACTGTTACTAAATTAATAGAGCAAATGTATATTGCTCATAGTATACTCAAAATAATTGAATAATCCATTTATCTAAGTTCAATAGAGAAATAAAATAGTGCAGATATAAACTGAAGTAGGGAGTTCTTCCAAGCTACACATAAAGAGATATCCTAAAGTAGAAAAAAAAATTAAGTGAGATTAAAGCAGTTTAGTTATATTCAGTATCTATTTTGTCAAGCAAAATAAGAATTTGAAAGGATTGATGTAGGAAAATGGAAAAGGATAGTTATTAATACTTTGCTAAGTAAGGAGAACAAAATATGTTCTTAAGTGATAAAATTACTCTTGAGTGATAAAGAGGACATTAGAAAGAAAAGTTTGAGTTTTTTTTTTTTTTTAAAGAAAAAAGATACAAACAAGAGAAATGGGATAATGACAGATCAAGAACATTTTAGGCTAAATTTCTAGAATATTGTTCTAAGAAAGAACACTTGATACAACAGACTGGTATATCACTAGGATTGCTGAGAGCAGGATATAAGATAACACATAGATAAATAAATGGTTGAAATTGGCAACTCTACCTCCACCTTACCTGGCAGTAACGGGGTGGACCAGAATAGGGCAGTCATGGAGGTAAAGTCACTGACTGTAAGCACTTCTGCCAAAGAACTCATGTCCATAGCAAAATTCTACAATAAATGAGTCTCCTCTTCCTATACCAGACTGGGGCATTTATTTTCTGGGAGAACAAAACCATTTTAACAATCGTTTCTCCTTCTCAGCTCTGTTCCCAAATGTTCTACCCTGACTATAGTTCTTGAGGGAAAATAAAAAAACAAATTGATCATTTTATTATTTGATTTGATTTGCATTTTAAGTTCTATGTGACTGTCAGATGTTGGGCTTCCCAGAGGCTACTTAGTTCTAGTGTAGTCGAGGTCAGCCTCTTCCCTCACAGAACATCCTTATCTCTACTAATGCTCAGAGGAGAATATCCTAGTTGTAAAGTGGAGAATTCAGTTCCTATTGGTGTAAATCAATTACATTATGAGCACTGATTTCATTTGTTTTGATGTTAATACGTCTAAAATTTGATCAAACAGCTTTTAACTACCATCAAGTGTTAATTTTGAAAAGCCGTATTTTATTCAAGATCCTACAAATATTGTTGTTCAAGACCAGTAAAACTGTAATTCTGTAGTTTAACCTACTTGTGTTTCTGAAGCTAAGACAGTTATTATGACTTTTTTTAATTTTAAAAGGGAGAAAATAGAAAAAAATTTAGTAAATTTAGAATTTGATAGTGCCATCTGTTGTTTAGAAACAAAATTGCATGCCCTTAAAAGCTACAATTTCTTTCTCTACTAATTTTCAAGAAAAGTTAAGACTAATTTTGTCCATGTTCTCAAATATTCAAAAGAGAAAAGATACAAAGCTTTATTCATGCTGCATTTCAAAATACAAGGGCGTTTGTTATTTCTTTTATATTGTATAACATGTCGAATCTTGAGATTATTATACATACGACGTATTTGCCTAAAATTAGCAACTATTAAAATATGCCTACTTCAGATTGTTTTAAAATAATAAGTAAAATAATAGATATCAGAGATAATAAAGATACTTTCAGTTTTGAAAATAATGCACCTTAATTTACATTCAATTGTTAAAGAGTGTCTTTTAGTTCCAAATAATGAAGATAATTCTAGATTCACTAAAAAAATTTTCCTATTCTTCTTTATTTTTTAATTTAAAAAAGTCATTCTTAGCCTC
>NW_016892638.1:0-336 GCF_001698545.2 Rhinopithecus bieti | reverse complement strand
TTCAATGTTGTTGGCAACCCTGCATCAAGCAAGTCTGTAGGCGTCATTCTTCCAACATCATGCACTCCCTTCACGTCCATGTGACACATTTGGGCAATTCTCACAATATTTCAAACGTTTCCATTATCTGTTACGATGATCTGTCATCAGTGATCTTTAACACCGCCATTGTAATTTCTGAAGGTACCATGATCCGTGCCCACAAAAGATGGAAAACTTCACTGAAAAAAATGTGTGTTCTCACTACTCCACTGACTGGCCATTCCCGTCTCTCTCCCTCTCCTCTTGTTTCCCTATTCCCTGAAACACAACAATACTGAAATTAGGCCAATTAGG
>NW_016892637.1:0-968 GCF_001698545.2 Rhinopithecus bieti | reverse complement strand
TCAATCAGAAATAAAAAGACATTTTAAAAATAAATTTATTTTAAATCTTTTAGAACCTTATTTTGGATTGCTGCATGGTAATATAGGTTGTACATGTGTCATAATGTATTTATTTATTTATTCATTTATTTTCAACTTTTAAGTTCACGGGTACATGTGCAGGATGTGCAGGTTTGTTACACAGGTAAAAGTGTGACGTGGTGATCTGCTGCACAGACCATCAAATCACCTAGGGATTAAGCCTAGCATCCATTATTTATTCTTCCTGATGCTCTCTCTTCCCCTGACAGGCACCAGTATATATTGTTTCCCCCCGATGTGTCCATGTTTTCTCATGATTTAGCTCCCACTTATAAGTCAGAACATGTGACGTTTGTTTCTTTGTTCCTGCATTAGTTTGCTGAGGATAATGACTTTCAATTCCATATATGTCCCTGAAACAGACATGATCTCATTCCTTTTATGGCTGCAAAGTATTCCATAGTATATATGTACCACATTTTCTTTATCCAGTTTATCATTGATGGGCATTTGGGTTGATTCTATGTCTTTGCTGTTGTGAATAGTGCTGCAATGAACATAACATGTGCATGTATCTTTATAATAGAATGCTGTATATTCTTTTGGGTATATATCCAGTAATGAAATTGCTGGGTCAAATGGTATTTCTGCTTCTAGATATTTGAGGAATTGCCACACTGTCTTTCAAAATGGTTGAACGAATTTGTACTCCCATCAAATATGTGTAAGTGTTCCTTTTCTCCACAACCACACCAGCATCTGTTATTTTTTGACTTTTAATAATAGCCATTCTGACTAATGTGAAATGGTATCTCAGTATGGTTTTGATTTGTATTTTCTAATGATCAGTGACGCTGACCTTTTTTTCATATGCTTATTGGCTGCATAAATGTCTTCTTTTAAGAAGTGTCAGCTCATCTTCTTTGCCCACTTTTAAATGGTGTAGT
>NW_016892636.1:0-257 GCF_001698545.2 Rhinopithecus bieti | reverse complement strand
AAAAAAATTGTATTAATTTTAAAGGTGCATTTTGTTTTGTTGTGTTTTGTTGTGAGACAGTCTTGTTCTGTTGC
This sequence comes from Rhinopithecus bieti, assembly GCF_001698545.2. Lineage (NCBI taxonomy): Eukaryota > Metazoa > Chordata > Mammalia > Primates > Cercopithecidae > Rhinopithecus > Rhinopithecus bieti. Next base: position 183 of record NW_016892636.1, on the reverse strand, counting down.
ACAGGTGGAGTTCAGCGGTGTGCTTTTGGCTCACCACAAGCTCCGCCTCCTAGTCCATGCCATTCTACTGCCTCAGCCGCCCAAGTAGCTGGAACTACAGGTGCGTGTCACCACATCTGGTTATCTGCCTGTGTCAACCTCCCACAGTGATGGGATTACAGGCATGGGCCACTGCACCTGGTG
>NW_016892635.1:0-331 GCF_001698545.2 Rhinopithecus bieti | reverse complement strand
TCAAATTATTACAAAAGGAATGACTTCCTATACAATCAGGGAGAATTGCTATTTTCATGTATCTGTATTTAAATCTCTTTTCTTTTCTTAGTTTTCTGCTGTATGTTTCCCATGTAGGTTCCCGTGTAGGTCAGAATCCCTGCCTCTTGAGGTAAATCAGCCCATTTTGGGAAGTGCACTACATAACACCGCCCCGTCTTCCTTTTAAGAGATCTGGAGACATTTTATTTCAAATTGTTTTATTGTTCTCAGATTTTTTTAATATATGAAATTGAGGAAAAGACAAAGGAAAGGCTGACATCCTGGGGCTACTCTTCCAATTTTGCTGCTA
>NW_016892634.1:0-333 GCF_001698545.2 Rhinopithecus bieti | reverse complement strand
ATATGGTCAGACGTTAAAATTGGATAAATATGTCTACAAGGTTTTATTAAAATTGAGTTTAACATTAATAATACACTAATATAAAGGTGAAATTTAGCTTATCTGGTATAAAATCATACAGGAAGCATTGTCAAATATAAAATGGTGTTTGGCTTTCTTTGGTCTAAAAACTTAAAAATAGGTGCTAAAGGAAATTTCTCAGTAAGAAGGCAATAAGGACTATAAAGTCCACTGCTGATGTCCCCACATTTAAAACAAAAGATCAATTTCTTAGAAATTATATACTTGGTTTATCTTCCACTTTCCTTTCCCTCAAAACTAAAAGTCTTTTAG
>NW_016892633.1:0-836 GCF_001698545.2 Rhinopithecus bieti | reverse complement strand
AGCTGCTATGTCTAACGCACGCTTTGCTTTCCAGCTACTTTCCTATAATCAAAGCCCTTGAACGACTTTGCATTTCAGAGACGACAGGGTATTAGTTTTCATGATTGCTCTGAGGATTTCCAAAAGCAAATGCAACTTACAGGATGCAAGATATTGGAGACAGTAATTATAGATGACTTTTCTCAGTCTTTTGATTGTGGTAAAGTTACACAGCACTCTATTTTAAGTGTATTAAGTGTGTTCACACTGTCGTGCCGCGATCACCGCCATCCACCTCCAGAACTTCCTGGTCTCCCCACACTTGAAAGTCGGTCTACCAAACACTAGTTCTCCTTCTGCCCCAGCTCTGGTAAGCACTACAGGTTGCTTACAAAATTGGCTTTTCAGTAAGAGAAGGGGCAAGAAAAGAACTCTAAAGACTGTCTTGAGATTTGAGGAAGTGTTTTAGGTTTTGCTGTCTGGTTCCCAGTGTAAAGGAACTATTGAAGACATGGGAAGGCGAAGGTCTGTGATCTCAGGAAGTGCTGGGCTGGGCAGCTTTCCCGCTGTGACGGGGCACTTGCCCTCAAACCGGCCTGAGATAATCACGTGAGGATGGTGCTGCATTGTGACAGCTCTGAACTTGGTCTCCTTGAACGTTGCCAAGTACATAAGCTTTGGCGGTTACCGTCTAGTGTCTGCGGGAGACCTAGAATCTGAACATTGTTGACTTTAGGACACACTCATTTTATAACACTCTACCTGTTCTCACCAATAGGAAATAGGCGGTGTCCTTTTTTTTTTTTTTTTTTTTTTTTGCCTTAATATTCTGTGTTGCCGTAGCAGTAGTTGCAGCG
>NW_016892632.1:0-433 GCF_001698545.2 Rhinopithecus bieti | reverse complement strand
CATAACCTCTACCCCAAGTTATTATTTTACCTATTTCCCAACTTTTGTTATTGGATCTCTCCACCAAATCAGTTGTTTTGTTTTGTCTTTGCAGCTGGTTTCTGTGGATGCTGTTCAGCTGCTGATAACATGGGCAGGCTCAAAAAATTTAACGTTAATAATGCTAGATTCAGTTGCATCTCTGAAGTTCCATATTCTCTGTCTCCCCTTTCTGCTTTTGCAACTGCTGTTTTAGGGAGACATTCATTCTTTCCACTATGGCTTGTCCTTGAGAATTGCATGGGATACCAGTAATGTGTTTAATAGTCCACATAGAGAAAATGTAGCTTGGCTAGTATAGCCTGGGGCATTATCTGTCTTAATAGAAGCTGGAATGCCCATCACCACAAAAGACTGCAAAAGATGATGTTTAACACAGGCAGAAGACTCTCCT
>NW_016892631.1:0-575 GCF_001698545.2 Rhinopithecus bieti | reverse complement strand
TGGATGCGTAAATATATATGGAAGAAGAATGGGTGGGCCTGTGTACGTTTGTGTATATATGCTATGTATATACACCTGATATGTGCATGTGTAAATATATATGTAATAAGTATGTGTGTGTGTGCATGTGTGTGTATATATATGCTATGTATATACATGTGATATGTGCATGTGTAATATATATGTAACAAGTATGTGTGTGTCTGCGTGTGTGTATGTTTTATATACATGCTACATTTATATACACCTGATATGTGCATGTGTAAATATATATATACACCTATATATACACCTGCTACGTGTGTATATATAGGTGTATATATGTAGTATATAAATACTAGATATGCTGTACATAGCATATATATATGTATATACGTATGCAGGTGTGTATATATAGGTGTATATATACACACATAGCAGGTGTATATATAGGTAGCATATATATATGTGTGTGTGTGTGTATATATGTGTGTAGCAGGGGTTTTGTGCTAGATCCAAGAGCCTGGAACTGGCACAATGGAAATATTTTACCCAAAAGGTATGCTAAGTAAAAGTCCCAAGTTTCACACATTTTG
>NW_016892630.1:0-336 GCF_001698545.2 Rhinopithecus bieti | reverse complement strand
AAACACTGTTCCTGTGTAACTGAGAAAGTGATATTTCGGAGCGCATTGAGGACTATGGCAAATAATGAAATATACTGAAATAAAATCGAGAAAGAAGCGTTCCAAGAATCTACTCTCTGATATGTGCATTCACTTCACAGAATTTATGCTTACTCAATGTTGCCCAGTTTCAAAATTCTGTCTTTGAAGAATCTGTGAAGGGATATTTAGTGACGCCCAGAGGCTTGTTGTGAGCAAGGAAACATCTTCCCACGAAACCTGCAGAGTAACTTTCTGAGCAACTGCTTTGCAATGTGTGTATTCATCTCCTAGATTTAAACCGTTCTTTGGATTGGG
>NW_016892629.1:0-574 GCF_001698545.2 Rhinopithecus bieti | reverse complement strand
TTTAACCATAGGCCTTGATGGGTTCCCATATGTCTCTTCACAGTTTCTACAGAAAGAAGGTCTCAAACCTAGTGAATCAAAAAAAAAAAAAAAAAAAAAAAAAAAAAAAAAAAAAAAAAAAAAAAAGAGAGAGAGAAAGAAAAAGAAAAAGAAAAGAAAGAAAGAAAAAAAAAGGTTTAACTATTTGAGTTGAATCCACATATCACAAAACATTTTCACAGATAACTTCTTTCTAGATTTACCTGTGGATATTCTGTTTTCACCATACACCTCAATGGGCTCCAGAATGTCCTTTCACAGATTCTGCAAAAGGAGTGCTTTCATTCTGCTGAATCAAAAGAAAGGTTTAAGTTGGTAAGATGAATCCACACATCACAGTGCAGTTTCACAGATTGCTTCTTTCTAGTTTTCCCTGGGGATATTTGGATGTTCACAATAAGCCTCAATGGGCTGCTGAATGTCCCTACACAGCTTTTACAACAAAGAGTTTTCCCTAACTGTGGAATCAAAACAAAATTTAACACTAGAGGTGAATCTGCACATCACAGAGCTCTTTCACAGATAGCTTCTTTCT
>NW_016892628.1:0-577 GCF_001698545.2 Rhinopithecus bieti | reverse complement strand
TAGAATTCTAAAGGTTCTCTGAATATGCCCTGGCATATTCAAGACAGCTTAGGTTTGTGAATCTCTCATAGTTACAATTTGTAGATGAAACTTAACACCAGGACCAAAGCACCTGACTGACTTAATTTAGCAAGCACTTCTTAAACATTTAGAGTGAGTTAGGCAACAGTATATAATGGACTACACACAGCATACTTAAAATTACCCATTCTATAATCTAGAAAGGTAGTAACACAGTACATTAGATATATAAACAACACTACTATGATAGGAGCTATCATAGGCAGATGTGAGAAGTATCCTGGGTGTTGGGATGATGGAGCATTTAATTCTGTCTGAGGAGAAAACTATGAAAGGAAGGCAATTGCTGAGGTTTGCTTGGGGTGACGGGTAAGTAGATTTTGAAGAGGTGAGCAGGATGCAAAGGGCATTTTGGGCAGAAGAAAGAATATGGGCAAAGTCACCAAAGTGTATACACCAGATTACAGTCTGTGGTCCCTGGAAAATAGAGGTCTTATTTGGGAAGAATGGATCTCTTCATATAAACTGAAATGATGTGAAACATGTACTAACTTTT
>NW_016892627.1:0-973 GCF_001698545.2 Rhinopithecus bieti | reverse complement strand
GGGGAAGAGGCAGGGCGTTCGTTCCTGGGAGCCCTGGGGGGCTTTGGAGGCTTGGAGCAGGGAAATGCTGGGATCCACTCTTGATCTAAGGGCTGATTTTGACACACAGGGGACCCAGAGAGAAGCTCTTGCGCAGGCCGAGGGAGGGCCGCTGCAGTGGCTGTGGAGGCGCAGGTGAGGACAGGATGTTCCTTTGAAGGATGTTTAGGAGGCTGGGCCGTGGCGACTTGGTGGTGGACCAGATGGAGGAGCGGGGAGAGGCGGGCCACAGGTGACTCTCGGCTGCAGGCTCGAGGCCTCAGGGGCCAGTGACGCCAGTTCCCAAGACAGGGAATGCCGGGAGCAATGGGCCTGCGAAGGAAGAGAATTGATGAGTTTGGGACACGTTCAGCCTGGGACACCTGAGGACAAGTAGGTGGAGATGCTGCGCTGGGAGGCAGAAGCGGGGTCCAGGCAGAGGCAGAGGGAGGAGGTGGCTCGCCTGCTGGAGGTCACTGAAGTGAGCCATGGCCAGTGGATGGCACCTGACAGACCTGCGTGGGAAGGAATGCTCCCCTGCTGAACTCTAATCTCTGGAGCGAGGGAGGAACTTTGTCCTGTGGCAGGCCTGCCCCGCAGTGTTGCTGCATTCTGGGCAGCGGCAGCATCGGGTGAGGGTGTGGGGTGGGAAGAGTGGACTCTGAGCTCAGCCCTGAGGAATTCTGCATCTGAGGAACGGGTGGAGGGGAAGCCAGCAAAGGGAGCTGAGCAAGAAACCCTGAGACGTGGGGAGGACAGGGCTCTGTCCAGTACCTCAGAAGCCACAGGGGAGAGCTTCAGGCCAGGGCAAGCGGTCGAGTCAGAGGAGGGCGGAGGAGTGCCCACTGGGCTCAAGTAAGAGGAGGGCGGAGGAGTGCCCACTGGGCTCAAGTAAGAGGAGGGCGGAACAGTGCCCACTGGGCTCAAGTAAGAGGAGGGCGGAGGAGTGCCCACT
>NW_016892624.1:0-216 GCF_001698545.2 Rhinopithecus bieti | reverse complement strand
CCAGATGCAGAGTTACCCTAGGTAGCTCACTCACAGGACTGGCAGGCCCTGTTCCACTCCACACGCCTGGTCTGCAAAATGTCCCATCTGCATCCCTCAGCCATGGTAGAGTGTGTTAGGCTTAAAAGAGTGAGCTGAGCTCAAGTTCAGGCACCATCCCTTCCTCGATGTGTGGCCTGAGAGAGGTTGCCTGCCCTCTTGTGTGTTAGTCTCTCG
>NW_016892623.1:0-335 GCF_001698545.2 Rhinopithecus bieti | reverse complement strand
TGTATCAGATTGTTAACCAGGATTTTTTTTTCCTGTATTACTGCTAAATGTATTACTATATTAATGCACTTTTGTATATATAACTGTCTTCTGTACATTCTGTACTTACTACAGTGTATATAAAGCCTGTTTTCCCTGAAGCTGTGAGGGAATAACAATAGTTGTATCATAAGTCGTTTCTATTTTGAGTTCCTTCTTGTACTTGAAAGTAGTTCAATAGTGAAATCTAAATGAGTGTTTATGGTTGTAATTAAAACTGGCAATGTGGCAGAGCTGTCTTTTGAAACTGAATACCAGAATGAAAAGTGTTGTTTTGGTTAAGAACTCTTATAATG
>NW_016892622.1:0-1867 GCF_001698545.2 Rhinopithecus bieti | reverse complement strand
GGGAGGAAGGAAGGAAGGAAGTGGGGGGAGGGAGGGAGGGAGGGAAGGAAGGAAGCCAGCTTTGATCACCTGGGCAATGATAATGGAGGGTCCTAAAACTTCAGCAGCAGCTGCCCAGAATAAAATGCATGCTCTTAGGGACGGCGGTGGAAGTTCCTCCAAGCAGAGCCCCGCTTCACCTCTTCATTTCCTGTCACACCCCACACCCCACTCTTACTCCTCCCAAGAAACACCCTGCAAAGCCATGCTTCCAGGCCTTTGTTTCCCCAGCTCTGAAGGCCTCCCTCCTCTTCTGTTCTTTATGGCACCCCAGATTGAAGCATCACCTCCCAGAGGCAGCCCAGCAGAGCCTGGTCGGGGCTGGAGGCTCTACTCTGTGGATCCAGGGTCTGGGCCAGCCCATCTGTCCAGAACACTGTGGCCTCTGCATCCATGCCCTCCCTTGGCCCCATGCCAGCCACTGTTCAAGGGCTATGGAATAACATCAAGAAATAACATATTGGCTGGGTGCAATGACTCACGCCTGCAATCCTAGCACTTTGGGAGGCCAAGGTGGGAGGATCGCTTGAGCCCAGGAGTTCAAGACCAGCCTGGGCAACATAGCAAGACCTCCCTCCACAAAAAAAATATTATTTCTCTGTATCTGGCCCCTAGGTGCACAGATGATAGTGATGTGTGGCCCCACCTCCTGAGCCCCAGCTGTCAGGGTGCCAGGAGGTGGGGCTCCCCTCCCACAGACTTGGGAGGTTCAGGCTGCTAGAAACTTCCCACTGCTCGGGCTGGTCTAAGAGCTAGGTTTTGTGGGCCCCGCCCCACCTTGCCAGGATGGAGAAGCATAGGGGGGCCCTTCCTCTGGCAGCCTCGGTGGGCAGGGCGCCCCAGGGCCTGTGGGATGCCAGGCCTGTCACCATGGCAATGGCCGTGCCTGGGAAGCCAGAGGAGGGGAGTGGATGAGCCCCGCCCCACACAGATGCGGCCTGGGAGAGAAGAGGCCTCTGGCCTCCTGCCCACCCACCCGGCTTTGTCATCCGATCTCCCTCTTTATAAAGGCGGAACAATGCTCCTGGAGCTCGCTGAAAGGGAGACTATGTGGAGGACCGGAGGACCGGAGGGGCCGGGAGGAGGGAGGCCACTATCAATGCCCATCTCCAGCCCTGGGCCAAGGGCCCCCCTAACTCCTCCTCCCCTGGGGAGAAGCCGTCCCTCCTGGGGCCTTGGCTGAGGCCACTAGTTGCCCTGCATATGTGGGAAGGGAGGCCCTCCTGACCTGTGTCCCCGCATCCCCAACCCTCTTCTCCCCGAACACATGTCACCCCTAGAGGGTACACCCTCCCCTTCCTTTCCTGCCTCCTCCAGGACGACCCCACTCAGTGCCCGGCTGACCCTCGTGCCCACCTCTGTGCCTTGCAGCCACCATGCTGCACCTGTGCCTTCGTCCTCATGAGCCTAGGGAGGTCAGGGCCCCGGCCGTGCTCTGCAACGTCTCAGAGCCTGCCCTGGAGTAGGCCTCCATAAATATCTGTTGTGTGTAAAGAATGTCAGAATGAGAAGAGGGGCAGAGATCCTTCTGGAATGGCTGAACTCTCGTGGGGCCTGAGGCTGGGGAAAGGGTGTTGATTGGATTTTGGGGAGGGAAGTGGCGGTGTGAGTAAGCAGGGACCAGAAAGGGGACTATTCTGAGCCTCCTTCAGGTGCCTGGGCCGCCCCACAGGAGAGGCTGTCCGTGGCCTCGGGGTACCCAGCAGGTCTACCCGGCACACCTGCTCCTTGAGGCAGGATGGGTGGGAGGGCCAGTGTGTTCCTGCAGAGGCAGGTGCCAGTTCATGTATGTGTGTGTGTGTGTGTCTGTGTGTGCGTGTCTCTGTGT
>NW_016892621.1:0-491 GCF_001698545.2 Rhinopithecus bieti | reverse complement strand
GATGGTAATTCCTGTTCTATGGAAACTGTTAGATTATATTATCTGGAGGCTCCTAACCGTTTGCTTGGTTTGGTTTTAAGGCTATGTACTTTAAAGTTTAATTAATATAATAATTGAAAAGGTTTGCCTTTAGAAGATGAATAATTTGTTTTCTTAACCTTATGAGGGAAAGGTGACTTGTAAAACAAATGAATTACACTGTGAGGATTAGGTGGGGTGCAGTGGCTCACCTGTAATCCCAGAACTTTGGGAGGCCGAGGCGGGTAGATCACATGAGGCTAGAATTCGAGAGCAGCCTGGCGAACATGTTGAAACCCCGTCTCTACTAAAATACAAAACATTAGCTGGGTGTGGTGGCACGTGCCAGTAATCCCAGCTACTTGGGAGGCTGAGACAGAAGAATCACTTGAACCTGAGAGGTGGAGGCTGCAGTGAGCCGAGATTGCGCCATCGCACTACACCCTGGACAACAAGAATGAAACTCTGTCTTT
>NW_016892620.1:0-300 GCF_001698545.2 Rhinopithecus bieti | reverse complement strand
CCTGTGTGTATGTCAGGGCCTGTGTGTGTTAAGGCCTGTGTGTGTTGGAGCCCATGCGTGTTGAGGCCTTTGTGTGTCGGAGCCTGTGTGTGTCAGGGCCTGTGTGTCTCGGGCCTGTGTGTGTCAGAGCCTGTGTGTGTTGAGGCCTGTGTGTGTTGGAGCCTGTGTGTGTTGAAGCCTGTGTAGTGTCGAAGCCTGTGTGTCAGGGCCTGTGTGTGTCAGGGCCTGTGTGTGTTGGGCCTGTGTGTGTCAGGGTCTGTGTGTGTGTTGGGCCTGTGTGTGTCAGGGTCTGTGTGTCTG
>NW_016892619.1:0-739 GCF_001698545.2 Rhinopithecus bieti | reverse complement strand
TGTCCTTTGCAGGGACATGGATGAAACTGGAAAACATCATTCTCAGCAAAGTAACGCAAGAAGAGAAAACCAAACACCGCATGTTCTCATGCATAAGTGGGAGTTGAACAATGAGAACACATGGACACAGGGAGGGGAACATCACACACCAAGGCCTGTCAGGGATTGGGGCCTGGGGAGGGATAGCATTAGGAGAAATACCTAATGTGAATGATGAGTTGATGAGTGTAGCAAACAAACATGGCACGTGTATACCTATGTAACAAACCTGCACGTTGTGCATATGTACCCCAGAACTTAAAGTATAATAAAAAAAAGTTTAACTTTGTTATGAAATCATTTTATAAATATTATATAATGTACATTACATGTTATGTATTTGATATATTTTATATATTAGTATATTGCATATGTATATAGATATAGCTGTGTATATACATACATACTCAAATACATACGACACACAGACTAGGAAATGAAATAGGTCATGGATCAAGGAATCACCAGTTTTAAAATCATTTTTTTCACATACATATAGATGAGAAAAGTGCATACATTATACTATGACTTTTCACAAATTGAACATACTATGGAGAAGCATTTTACCTTTGACTGAAAATATTTAATAGAGAAATGTAAATTATTAAGAGATTTCAGTATATATTGAATAAAAATGTTTTAAAAGCAAAAATTGCTTTCTAATACTTAAAAAATGTTTTCCAGGTGTCTTTGATGTTAT
>NW_016892618.1:0-729 GCF_001698545.2 Rhinopithecus bieti | reverse complement strand
CAGAGAATACCACAAAGATACTCCTCTAGAAGAGCAACCCCAAAACATATAATCATCAGATTCACCAAGGTTGAAATGAATGAAAAAAATGTTAAGGGTAGCCAGAAAGAAAGGTTAGGTTACCCACAAAGGGAAGCCCATCAGACTAACAGATTTCCCTGCAGAAACCCTACGGGATTTCCCTGCAGAAACTCTACAAGCCAGAGGAGAGTGCAGGTCAATATTCAACATTCTTTTTTGTGTGTGTGAGATAGAGTTTCACTCTTGTTGCCCAGGCTGGAGTATGACAGCAAGATCTCAGCTCACCGCAACCTCCACCTCCTGGGTTCAAGCGATTCTCCTGCCTCAGCCTCCCAAGTAGCTGGGATTATAGGCATGTGCCACCACGGCCGGCTAATTTTGTATTTTAGTAGAGATGGGGTTTCCCCATGTTGGTCAGGCTGGTCTCGAACTCTCGACCTCAGGTGATCCGCCAGCCTTGGCCTCCCAAAGTGCTGGGATTACAGGCATGAGCCACAGGGCCCAACACAACATTCTTAAAGAAAAGAATTTTCAACCCAGAATTTCACTGCCAGCCAAACTAAGCTTCATAAGTGAAGGAGAAATAAAATCCTTTATGGACAAGCAAATGCTAAAAGATTTTGTCACCACCAGTCCTGCCTTACAAGAGCTCCTGAAGGAAGCACTAAATATAAAAGGAAAAGCAATCCCAGCCACTGCAAAACATAC
>NW_016892617.1:0-731 GCF_001698545.2 Rhinopithecus bieti | reverse complement strand
ATCTCTCAAGTTCAAAATTCCACATATTTCTGGAGCAGGGGCAATATGTTGCCAGTCTCTTTGCTAAAGCATAGCAATAGTGGCCTTTGCTCCAGTTCCCAATGAGTTTCTCATCCCCATCTGAGACCACCTCAGCCTGAACTTTATTGTCCATATCACTATAAGTATTTTGGTCAAAACCATTCAACAAGTCTCTAAGAAATTCCAAACATCCCCACATCTTTGTCCTCTTCTGAGCCCTCCAAACTGTTTCAACTTCTGCTTGTTACCAAGTTCCAAAGTCACTTTCACATTTTTTGTATCTTTAGAGCAGTACCCCACTACCTAAGTAACAATTTACTGTATTAGCCCCTTTTCACACTGCTATAAAGAAATACCCATGTAGTGGCTCATGCCTGTAATCCCAGCACTTGGGGATGCCAAGGCAGGTGAATAACTTGAGGTCAGGAGTTTGAGACTAGCCTGCCAACATGGTGAAACCCCATCTCTACTAAAATACCAAAATTAGCTGGGTGTGGTAGTGAGTGCCTGTAATTCTAGCTACTTGGTAAGCTGAGGCAAGAGAATCACCTCAACCTGGGAGGTTGAGGTGGCAGTGAGCTGAGATTGCACCATTGCACTCCAGCCTGGGCAACAACAGTGAAACAAGAAAGAGAGAAAGAGAGAGAGAGAAAGAGAGAGGGAGAAGGAAGGAAGGAAGGAAGGAAGGAAGGAAGGAAGGAAGGAAGGAA
>NW_016892616.1:0-729 GCF_001698545.2 Rhinopithecus bieti | reverse complement strand
TTTCTCCATATTCTAAGGATCATTCCCAAATGTCCTTCCTCAGATTCCACAGAAACTGTGATTTCAAGCTCCTCAACCCAAGAATGGTTTAACTCTATGAGACGAATACACGCATCGCAAAACCGTTGCTCAGAACATTTCTCTGCAGGTTTTATCAGAAGGCATTTCCTCGTTCACCACAAGCCTCCAGGTGTCACTAAATATCCCTTCACAGATTCCTCAAAGACAGAGTATCGAAACTGGGCAACATAGAGTACGCATTAACTCTGTGAAGTGAATGCACATATCAGAGAGCCGATTCTTGGAACGCTTCTTCCTTGATTTTATTTCAGTATATTTCATATTCACCATAGTCCTCAATGCGTTCCAAAATATCACTTTTCGGTTTCACAGGAACAGTGATGAAACACTGCCTTGTGAGAAAAGAGGTATAACTCCCTGAGTGGAATGCACACATCACAAAGTAGTTTCTCAGAAAGCTTCCATCCAGTATTTATCTGAAGATATCTCCTCTTTCACCGTAGGCCTGAATGTGCTCCCGAATGTCCATTGTGGATCTGTACATGACGGAGTTTCCAAACAACATAATATAATTAAAGTTTTAACTATGCGAAATGAATAAAGATATCTAACACATAGCAGTTTCACAGAAATCTTCTTTCCAGTTTTGTGTGAGAATATTTCCTTTTCGCCATAGTCGACTCCCGAACATCTCTTGGTAGCTTTTCT
>NW_016892615.1:0-730 GCF_001698545.2 Rhinopithecus bieti | reverse complement strand
TGGTGTATATGTGCCATTAATTCTGTCTATTATTGAAGGACATTTGGGTTGGTTACAAGTCTTCGCTATTGTGAATAGTGCCGTAATAAACATACATGTGCATGTGTCTTTATTGTAGCATGATTTATAATCCTTTGGGTATATACCCAGTAATGGGATGGCTGGGTCAAATGATATTTCTAGTTCTTGGTCCTTGAGGGATTGCCACACTGTCTTCCACAATGGTTGAACTAGTTTACAGTCCCATCAACAGTGTAAAAGCGTTCCTGTTTCTCTACATCCTCTCCAGCATCTGTTGTTTCCTGACTTTTAATGATCGCCATTCTAACTGGTATGAGATTGTATTTCATTGTGGTTTTGATTTACATATCTCTGATGACCAGTGAGTGATGAGCATTTTTTCATGTGTCTATTGGCTGCATAAATGTCTTCTTTTGAGGAATGTCGGTTCGTATCCTTTGCCCACTTTTGGTGGGGTTGTTTTTTTCTTCTTAATTTGTTTGAGTTCTTGGTGGATTCTGGATATTAGCCTCCAGCTTTGTTCTTTTGGCTTAGGATTGTCTTGGCAATGCTGTCTCTTTTTTGGTTCCATATGAACTTTAAAGTATTTTTTTCCTATTCTGTGAAGAAAATCATTGGTAGCTTGATGGGGATGGCATTGAATCTATAAATTACCTTGGTCATTATGGCTATTTTCACGATACTGATTCTTCCTCTCCATGAGCATGGA
>NW_016892613.1:0-334 GCF_001698545.2 Rhinopithecus bieti | reverse complement strand
TCATAACTGGGTAACCATGTTTAAATTAACATGATAAGTGAGTAAGTGTCAAACTCAAGCTTGATTCATTCAACAAATAAAATATTACCGACTACAGTTTTATATACTGTTCAACATTCCACACCACATCTTTCCCTATTTTGAACCTTAAATTTAAGCCTTTATTAAAACTACATCTGTGCGATAATGCAGTATGTAAACTGTCATTTGTTTCATAAAGATGTTAGTAGATGGTGTCCACGTATATATGCATTGTGTGTGTGTGTATATATATACACACAGAATTCATTTGAGCAATATTCACTTATTTTATCCACATTTATAAAGAGAGAAG
>NW_016892612.1:0-739 GCF_001698545.2 Rhinopithecus bieti | reverse complement strand
GATGATCCACGAAAGGATATTTGGGATCACTTTCAGGCCTACAGTCAAATAAGAACTATAGTCAGATAAATGCTGGAGAAAAGCTTTCTGAGAAACTGCTTGGTGATGTGTGCATTCCACTCAGGGATTTTAATGTTCTTCTCATTATGCACAGTTTGAACACTGTTCCTGTAAAACCAAAAGAGTGATATTTGTAGCACATTGAAGACTATGGCAAAAGTGAAATGTCGTCCAATAAAAAACAGAAAGAAGCACTCAAGGAAACTGCTCTCTGACATGTCGATTCTTTTCACAGGGTTAAAGCTTACTCTACATTTCCCAGTTTGAAAGTCTGCCCCTGAGGGTTCTGTGAAGGGATAGTAAGTGGCACCCGGAGGCCTGTGTCGAGCAAGGAAATGTCTCCCATTGAAAATTGGAGAGAATCTTTCTGCAACTCTTTTGTGATGTTTGTGTTCATCTCAAAGAGTTAAATCATTCTTTGGATTGAGCAGTTTGAAATCACTCTTTCTGTGGAATCTAAGAAAGGACATTTGGAGACGCTCTTTAGAATATCCTGAAGAAGACATAACCTCAGAGAGAAAGCAGAAGGAACCTTTCTCTGAACCTGCTCTGTGTCACGTGAATTCCGCTTACACAGTTAAGCTTCTCTTTTCATTGAGCAGTATCATCACACTGCTTTTGTTCAGTCTCCGAAGGGATATTCAGGAGTGCTTTGAGGCTTACGGTGAGAAAGGAAACG
>NW_016892611.1:0-728 GCF_001698545.2 Rhinopithecus bieti | reverse complement strand
TATTGCAGATTCCACGAAAACAGTGTTATCAAACTACTCAATGAAAAGAACGGTGTAACTCTGTGAGATGAATTCAGACATCAGAAAGCAGTTTCTCATAAAGCATCTTTTGGTTTATCTATGAGGATATTTTCTTTGTCACCATAAGCTTCAATGTGTTAAGACATATCAGAGTGCACATTCCAAGAAAACAATGTCAGCAAACTGCTCAGTGCAAAGAACAGTGGAACTCTGTGAGGTGAATTCAGATATCACAAAGCAGTTTCTCAGAAAGATTTCTTCTATTTTAACTGAGGATAATTCCTTTCTCACCATGAGCCTCAATGCACTCAAAATATCCCTTTGCAGATTGTACGAAAGTAGTGTTAGCAAGTTGCTCCATGAAAAGAGAAGTGTAACTCTGTGAGATGAATTCACATATCACAAAGAACTTTCTCAGAATGCTTCTTTCTAGTTATTATCTGAGGATATTTCCTTTGCCACCATAAGTTTCAATAAGATCCAAATTATCCCTTCTCAGATTACCAAAAAACAGTGCTTCCAAACTGATCCATGAAAAGAATCGTGTAACTCTGTGAGATAAATTACACATCACAAAGCAGTTTCTCAGAAAGCTTCTTTCTAGTTTTATATGAGGATGTTTCCTTTGTCACCATAAGCTTCGATGCACTCCAAAATATCAGATTGCAGATTCTAAGAAAATAGTGTTGGCAAACGGCTCAATGAAA
>NW_016892610.1:0-728 GCF_001698545.2 Rhinopithecus bieti | reverse complement strand
ATGCATGTGTCTTTAATCCTTTGGGTATATACCCAGTAATGGGATTGTTGGGTCAAACAGGATTTCCAGTTCCAGATACTTGAGGGATCACCACATTGTCTTCCACAATGGTTGAACTAATTTACATTCCCACCAACCTTGTAAAAGTGTTCCTATTTCTCCACATCCTCTCCAGGATCTGTTGTTTCCTGACTTTTAATGATCTCCATTCAACCTGGTGTGAGATAGTATCTCATTGTGGTTTTGATTTGTATCTCTCTGATGGCCAGAGATGATGAGCATTTTTTCATGTGTCTGTTGGCTGCATCGATGTCTGCTTTTGAGAAGTGTCTGCTCATATCCTTTGCCCACTTTTGATGGGGTTTATTTTTTTCTTGTAAATTTGAGTTAGTTGTAGATTCTGGATATTAGCCCTTTGTCAGATGGGTATGTTGCAAAATTTTCTCCCATTCTGTAGGTTGCTTGTTCACTCTGATGGTAGTTTCTTTTGCAGTGCAGAAGCTCTTTAGTTTAATTAGATCCCCTTTGTCTATTTTGGCTTTTGTTACCATGGCTTTTGGTGTTTTAGTCATGAAGTTCTTGCCCGTGCCTATGTACAGAATGGTATTGCCTAGGTTTTCTCCTAGGGTTTTATGGTTTTAGGTCTAACATTTTAAGTCTTTAATCCATCTTGAATTAATTTTGTATACGGTGTAAGGAAGAGATCCAGTTTCAGCATTCTATATATG
>NW_016892609.1:0-2286 GCF_001698545.2 Rhinopithecus bieti | reverse complement strand
TTTTTGGAATTCACTCTTTAAACCTACAGTTGTGAATATGTAGTTTAAGCAATCACTTCCATCTCTGGACACCAATTTCAGCACAGAAAAGTAAGCCAGATTATTCCTTGCCAAAAGTATTTCCCCAAAAAATGACTTCTCTAAGACCATGTGAATTAAATTTTACATCTGTGTAACTACTTATGAGCACTTTTGCAGAGAAAGATTCAGAGTGTTTATATGGATTATCATATTCACCAAAAGGTCAATCATCTAACTGAGTCAGGGATTTTCTCTTGGATGATATGCACAAGTTGAATTCTTTCAACAGTTCAAAAAATGTATCTTCAGCATCTGACATAAATGCTGCACTACATCCCCAAAACTCCTCTTCAGAAGTGAAGTATTTATTCCCCAGTTGTTCTTTAGGAATTTGCTAGACTGAAAAAAGCTGCCACACCCAACGTCATTCTCCTTTCCCAGGGTAACTGGCATACAGAGACTAGTCAACATTGGGCTGTAAGGACCGGCCCTCTGACCTTAGCTGAGGACAATTCGGAGGGACTATCCCAGCTTCAGAGCTCCCAATAAGTAAGGCTGAGGCCTTCTGACTATACCTAGGCCAACTTCTCCCATTAGTCCAGCTGCAGTCCCTTCCCCTCACAGGTGTTGATCCTGAAAGAACACTTTAATAAATTATCTTCACGTTAACCTCCCTCTCAAAATTTGCTTCCAGGGCAACCCAAGCTGTGACAACACCACATACAACTAAGCCCCTAATCTACAAGAAGCAGATGCAACTACTGTATTGTGCATCCAAACCATCCAAAAAAAGCAATAATCTCGGCTGAAGCCACAGAAGGATATCTGGTATACATATATTGTTACTATATACATGCTTCATTTTTTATCTTTTAGGACAATGTTTCCTGGTGAATACATACAATTACTACACTGAAGTTTTATGTTTAAAACACTGCCACCTTGGATTTAAGTATCATATCATTATGATACTTATGTTAACCATTGCAGAAATAGCTTCTGTAGTCACACAAGTTATTTTGACCAGTCTACATTAAACTTAAGACACAGGCACCACGTTCAAAAGTTCTATCATATCAAAATTCTCACTGACACCACAAATAAATATGCTTTACTGGGCACTATTATTTATGTCTATGAACAGAAAACACCAAAATAAATTACCCTCCTTGAGTAACTTGTCCAATAAATTCTCAGCTGTATCTTCAATGTGCCAAACAACAGCATTTCTGGTTAGATTTGGATTTGAAATTTAAGAATACATTGTGTGACTCAGTAGACACTTTTTTGCAAAGCTGTCATCTGTAAAAGAGCTAATGCCTGGGCAATCTTTTCCTTTAATATATAACTACATAACTGCATTTTACAACAGGATTGCTTATTTTATTCACTTTCCAAAATAAACCCAGTTGAAATTTCAGTCCTCTTTTGAATTATTTTCATTACACAGATTTTCTAGGTACTGGTTGTAGTTTGTACTATATTTTGCTTTATAATGGGCTCTTAGGTTGTATTCATTGATGCAAACACACTTTGCATATTAAACACAGAATCTTTTTTACTTCTATCAGAAAGGAATTTATTCTTTCCATTTTCTTGCAACATCTTCTCAGTCTAGCTTTCATTCTACTTTGGGTAGAGATGTGGGTGCCATATTTTATTTTCCTCTTATATCTGCTATAATAATAACATACAAAAAAAGATAAATGGCAACTTGATGTACAACATATGGGAAAAAATAAGGAATTCTGGGGACTGCGACAAACTGGAGAACACACGCCCTATGTATAAAGGTGGCAACTGCTACTTAGCTCCAACTGATGGTTGCTTAGTGGAAATACCGGCCAATTGTTTCCAGATTTTCAACTTTTCAAGAGAA
This sequence comes from Rhinopithecus bieti, assembly GCF_001698545.2. Taxonomy (NCBI): domain Eukaryota; kingdom Metazoa; phylum Chordata; class Mammalia; order Primates; family Cercopithecidae; genus Rhinopithecus; species Rhinopithecus bieti. Next base: position 386 of record NW_016892609.1, on the reverse strand, counting down.
ATCAGAAAACCATATATATATATTAAGAAAACCGAATTTTATGTGAAATTTCCTGAATGTTAAATGTTGGCAACTAATTCAACTGTATGCAACACATCTCTCGCCACACCCAGCCCATAGTCCACCACTTTGTAAACTTTTCTAGTGATTTTCTAGCTTTGGAATGTAGTATTGAATGTATTCCTTCTGCTACAGTAGTAAAAGTGTGAGCTCTGCAAACATGTTTAAATTCCACTCTGCTCCTTCCTAGCTATGCAATTGTGGGCAATTTTTTTTCTATCTAACCCTCATTTTCTCACCTGCAAAATTGAGTTAATCAAATTACCTTAGAGGTATTTCATAATTTATAATGTAAAGAATTTAGAATAGTGCCTGGTACAAAGCAA
>NW_016892608.1:0-737 GCF_001698545.2 Rhinopithecus bieti | reverse complement strand
AGAATACAAATTACTTAAATGTTTCAAATTATGAAATTTTATGTGTTAAAAAAAGTTTTGTAACACCAAGAAACATATCCTGTAAAACTCATATTGAAAGTATTCATTTGGTGATTGCCTGTTATTTTCTATCTTTTTTGTATAGAGACATCTACTGCCCCATCTTCTCCATAGCTTACTGTTTTATTGTTTGTCTTTCTAATCCATCCTCTCTATTTCTCATCACCTAGAGAATAATTTGGTCATCAAGGTCTTTTGCATTACCAAGAACCTAAACCATGTCTTAAAGTGGTAGTATTTCAAAATAGGAAATATGCTTTCTGTGATACCTCATCAGTGTCTTGTTCTCTATCACAACATAGGAAATTACTTTGTCACTACCCTTATAAATGTGGCCCAAGTCCTTTGTGAGAATATCATACTTCCTCATTTTCTTGATTTTGAGAGTTTGTAATTTCTCATGACATGTTTTCTCAGCTTCAAGTATTTCCTTCTTTCTCTTATTATATACAAACAAGTCTGGTCTGTGGTTATTTATTCTAACATTTTATTTTATGGTCCACATGTACCACTAATTTTCATTTTCTGTAGCTTTCTATACAGAATTACCTTGTTACTTCTCATAAACCTGAACTTATTATTTAGAAGTAGGTACGAGCGTCATTTCCAAGATCAGGCTACAGACATAAAAAAAGAATTTTTTTTTAAAAGAGGTAGGTAAAAGCATTCACTACTTC
>NW_016892607.1:0-739 GCF_001698545.2 Rhinopithecus bieti | reverse complement strand
ATCCTCTCCAGAGTCTGTTGTTTCCTGACTTTTTAAGGTTCGCCATTCTAACTGGTGTGAGATGGTATCTCATTGTGGTTTTGATTTACATGTCTCCAGTGACCAGTGATGATGCGTCTTTTTTGGTATGTTTGTTGGCTGCATAAATGTCTTCTGTTGAGAAGTGTCTGCTCATATCCTTTGCCCATGTTTTGGTGGGGTTGTTTGTTTTCTTGTAAATTTGTTTAAGTTCTTTGTAGATTCTGGATATTAGCCCTTTGTTAGATGGATAGATTGCAAAATTTTCTCTCATTCTGTAGGTTGCCTGTTCACTCTGATGATAGCTTCTTTTGCTGTGCAGAATCTCTTTGGTTTAATTAAATCCCATTTGTCTATTTTGGCCTTTGTTGCCATTGCTTTTGGTGTTTTAGTCATGAAGTCCATGCCCATGCCTGTGTCCTGAATAGTATTACCTAGGTTTTCTTCTAGGGTTTTATGGTTTTAGGTCTTATGTTTAAGTCTTTAATCCATCTTGAGTTAATTTTTTATAAGGCAAGAGGAAGGGATCCAGTTTCAGCTTTCTGCATATGGCTAGCCAGTTTTCTAAACACCATTTATTAAATAGGAATCCTTTCCACATTGCTTGTTTTGTCGAGTTTGTCAAAGAGCAGATGGTTGTAGATGTGCACCATTATTTCTGAGGCCTCTGCTCTGTTCAATTGGTCTATATATCTGTTTTGGTACAAGTACCATGCTGTTT
>NW_016892606.1:5572-7381 GCF_001698545.2 Rhinopithecus bieti | reverse complement strand
TCTGCCTGGCATGAATATCTATCAAGTATGTTAAGTTTCATCCAAAATGTAACTTTCATTTGGGATGAAATGTTTCAGATATGTGAACACAGTTGACAAAGCTCTAAAGAAACTGCTGAGATTACTTCATTTTTCTTTTTCTTTCTCTCTCTCTCTTTCATATATGTGTGTGTCTTAAAATGTTCCTCTCACAGTCTAATTTAGTAAATACTGCAACCTTAATTAAGCTCACCTTCTGCTTCCAGTGAGCAGTTAATATTTAATGATGATGAAACTGTTCCCAGTATTTAAAGAACTAAACAAGGCCCTCCACAAACAATGTAACTAGAAATGGGGTTAAAGAAAATAGTGATAAAGGGAGGCTTTTGCTTTAAAATAAATCAATGCCTCAACCATAAATGTCTCATGGTCTTACAGAGAAGAAGTTGAAATATGACCACTGCCAAAGGATGCATATCTCCACACCCAAAACAAGAAAAAAATAAAGCAAAGAACAGAGTTAATTAGTTAGCTTCAAAATCTATGAACTGTACTCCCTTAGTCAATTTAAACAGCTGGAATAAGACTTATTAAAAGAGTAGTATATGTCTAAGGATTTAGTGTTCATTAAAATGTGCATCCTTTATATTAAGCACAAAAGATTTCTGGGGTCATTCAGGCCATGGTGATATTCTAGTCAGTGCCTTTTAATTAGCAGAATCCTTATTTTGGTGAGGAAAATAAATAAAATAAATCTACTCTAGCTCCATTGTGCTTTTCCTCAAAATCAAGATAAAATTAGAAAACTTCAGAAAACATGTCTTTCTGAAAAAAAAAGTCAGTTTATGTCTGTTATATAAGGTAAATCAAATTCCATTCTCAAAGATTTTGACAAAGTGGATAGAACGAAAGAAACTACGTAGTGTAAAACATCAGTGTGCTAATCTTTTACACTTATCTTTCTACTAAAGATAACTAGTCTATTAATTTGGTTTTACATTGTTTCATGTTTTGCATTGACTTGGTATACTAGACTCTTGCATATAAGGTCAAATGACCCTTTTGATGTTAACTAATTCAGATCACTTATGAATAAGCTGCAGATATTTGTATATACAGCTTTAGCTCATGTTACTTGGCATGAGACAATTGTTGATACACATTTAGACACCAGGTTGAGGCCCCTGTAAAATTATATTTTCTATTAATATCATGAAAGTAGTCATAAAACATAAACTAATTTTAAAAACAAAACTAGTCATAAAAAAACAAAACTAATTTGAGAGATTTTTAGAATACTGTAAACTGGTTTCAATTTTTTCACACCATGTCTACCTGAATATTAATGGCTAACTTTATTGTGGATTTACCACATGCCAGGCATTGTTCAAAGTACTTTATATGCATTATCTCATTTAATCTTCACAATTGAGGAAATGGGGGCACTGAGAAGTGAAAAAGCATGCTCAAGCTGACATAACTAATAAGTAGCAGAGCTGGGATTTGAACCTGGGTGCTCTGTGTCCAGAGCTCATACTCAATCAGGATACTTTGCTTCATAATACTGTGATAGTTCTAAATAGAGGAAGGAGCTGGTTCAAATATTTATACTGTCTAGGCCACCACTTACCCTCTAAGATTATAACAAAGACTGCATATCAACTGGCTGTTAGGTATGTCAAGACACTAGTTACTAGCCCAAATTTATGGCAAATTTATTTTGTTCAAAACCCAGGGATCTTGAATGACTTGAGAATGAATAAGACAAGGCAATTGAAGTGCGTGTATGTGGTTTTTTTTTTTTTTTTTTTTTTTTTTTTTTTTTTTTTT
>NW_016892606.1:0-1637 GCF_001698545.2 Rhinopithecus bieti | reverse complement strand
TTTTATTCTAATTTGGCCATGGGTACTGTTATATTTTACTTATAACATATATTAAAATGATAACAAGAAACCAGGCAAGTCATTTTTTCCTGGTAAGTTAGAAAGACAAAGTCAAATAAGAGACTATAAAAGATGTTAATGGTGCTTAAAATATTTTAAGAAATTGTAGCAAAGTGATTTTAAACATCATTTAAATAAATTGGTAAAATAATAAAATCAAATCTCGTTAGAAAACTGTTTATAGATGTTTGAGCCAATTTTCATTTTCTGATTTTCATTTTAATAGGCTAACCTTATGGAAGTGAAGATTGACTCATATAAATGTGAAATGTCTGAATATACTGTGTGTGTGTGTGTGTGTGTGTGTGTGTGTATACATACACACACCCTTTTGTTCTCACAGTTGCTACATACGAAAATTTGAAGGTCCACATGTGGCAGCTAGCAACACCTACAACACACCTTTTGGGGTACAAAAAAGTCACTAATCCTTTCAAAGGGTTATAAATAGGCAAATAATTAAAATAACTTCATTTCTTTTGGGTTCCACACATTTAGACATCAGCATGATTCTTGCCCAATTACCTGTTATATAATATCCCGTAAGTTTCTCTATGCTCCACAAAGACAGGGTTCTATGATCAAAGGATTTAGAGAAATTCTTGGGTTAAACAGAACTAAACTGCACTAACACGCAGTTAACAGAACTAAACTGTCTTTCATGCAATACTTCTCAGAGCTTTTATCAGCTAAAAGCATTGTGATGCTCCTTGGAGGGAAAATATAATAGGTCTCCGAAAGAAACATTAGTTTTCCAGAATACACATCATTTCCCTTCCAACAGATCTGAATATATATCAAGAAAGGGCCGTTTGAACAAGTGGTGAGGAAGGAAGAGGCATTGGAGGAACAACACAGAGTCCTGAGAATTATGAAGCTTTGAAACATCATCCTTAATTGACACCCTGCTAAACCAATGATCGTTTTCTCTAAACTAATGGTTCCCAAACTTCAGCGTTTGCCAGAATTACCACGAGAGTTTCTTGAAACAGAAAGTGTCAGGCCTCCCCACAGAGTTTCTGATTCAGTAGGTGTGGGTGAGGTGAGAATTTACATTTCTAAATGCATCCAGGTGAAGTTGATGTTGCTAGTCCATCTGCCACACTTTTGAGAACCCCTGCTCTAAGGGAATATTGTCCTATCTGACAATGGATTTAGTTATTTGCTAAGCATTTTCTTATGGTACTGATAATTCAGTTTCCAAAAGGTCATACTGAAGGAATCTGGACACCTTAATTCTACATCTCTGACATCAGTAATGATGTTAGCAGCCACGTAAAAGAAGGCCGGTCTAGGTCATGAAGAAGGATTGGCCTTCTCAAAATCTATTCTACTACTCCTGGGAAACACATTCATTTTCTGTTTACAAAGTAGGGCTACTAGTTATGATGGTAAGTATGTATATGAGAGCTCTGTGTTGTATGTTGCTTACATTTGCCGTATAAACATTTCCAGAGTGTTTTCTAAATGTTTGCTATGTACTCAAATTTGAACGAATAAAGGATTCTTTAAAACTGCCCCTCAGCTCTCCAATAAACTCACACCTTTACTCACTACAGAAATCCCAATCATTTGAG
>NW_016892605.1:0-335 GCF_001698545.2 Rhinopithecus bieti | reverse complement strand
GTGCAATTGCTGCTTTCTCACAGAAGTGTCTAGGGTTCATTCAACAGATCATAGAAACAAGGTCTGGCATGTAACAGACAAATGACAGAGGAGCTATACCGACTTACACAAGAATTATCAAAACACTGTCATGTAGTTTACTGTAGCTCAAGTTGTGCTTGTATCATATAACATAGGTTGAAGTTCCTTCTTCAGTCATCAGAATAACAGAGGTTGAAGAGACAACTGAGTAAGTGCCAACTCTTCCAAAAGCTGTTTCAAAAAAAAAAAAATTTAAGTAACTGTGATACACATTTCTGCAAATAAAATATTCCAGTGCTTACATCAATCCTGAG
>NW_016892604.1:0-369 GCF_001698545.2 Rhinopithecus bieti | reverse complement strand
ATGCAATTCCTGCTTTCTCACAGAAGTGTCTAGGATTCATTCAACAGATCATAGAAACAAGGTCTGGCATTTAACAGACAAATGACAGAGGAGCTATACCGATTTATACAACAATTATCAAAACACTATCATGTAGCTTACTGTAGTTCAAGTTGTGCTATCAAAACATTATCATGTAGTTTACTGTAGTTCAAGTTGTGCTTGTATCATATAACATAGGTTCAAGTTCTTTCTTCAGTCATCAGAATAACAGAGGTTGAAGAGACAACTAAGTGTCAACTCTTCCAAAAGCTGTTTCAAAAAAAAATTAAGTAACTGTGGTACACATTTCTGCAAATAAAATATTCCAGTGCTTACACCAATCCTGAA
>NW_016892603.1:0-737 GCF_001698545.2 Rhinopithecus bieti | reverse complement strand
CAATCACTGATACTTTCTTCCAGTTGATCAAATCGGCTACTGAAGCTTGTGCATTCATCATGTAGTTCTCATGCCTCATGGTGTAGTTCTGAAAAGAAATCACGTGTTAGGAGGCAGTTCCAAGATGGCTGAACAGGAACAGCTCCAGTCTATAGCTCCCAAAGTGAGCGACACAGAAGACAGTTAATTTCTGCATTTCCAACTGAGCTTTGAAGAGAGTAACTCTTCATGGAGAGAAAACTCCTCATGGAGTTTTCAGCTCCATCAGGTCATTTAAGGACTTCTCTACATTGGTTATTCTTGTTAGCCATTCGTCTAATCTTTTTTCAAGGTTTTAGCTTCTTTGCGATGGGTTCGAACTTCCTCCTTTAGCTCAGAGAAGTTTGATCGTCTGAAACCTTCTTCTCTCAGCTCGTCAAAGTCATTCTCCGTCCAGCTTTGTTCCATTGCTGGCCAGGAGCTGCATTCCTTTGGAGGGGAGAGGCGCTCTGATTTTAGAATTTTCAGCTTTTCTGCTCTGTTGCCCATCTTTGTGGTTTTATCTACCTTTGGTCTTCGATGATGGTGACGTACATTGGGGTTTTGGTGTGGATGTCCTTTCTGTTTGTTAGTTTTCCTTCTAACAGTCAGGACCCTCAGCTGCTGGTCTGTTGAAGTTTACTGGAGGTCCACTCCAGACCTGGGTATCAGCAGCAGAGGCTGCAGAACAGCGAATATTCCTGAACAGCAAATGTTGC
>NW_016892602.1:0-1320 GCF_001698545.2 Rhinopithecus bieti | reverse complement strand
CCTGTTTCAAGCAATTCTCCTGCCTCAGACTCCCGAGTAGCTGGGATTACAGGCATGCGCCTCCACGCCTGACTAGTTTTGTATTTTAGTAGAGATGGGGATTCTCCATGTTGGTCAGGCTGGTCTCGAACTCCCAACCTCAGGTGATCCACCTGCCTTGGCCTCCCAAAGTGCTGGGACTGCAGGCGTGAGCCACCACGCCTGGCAAAAAATCTTTTATTTTAAGTTTAGGGGCACATGTGCAGGTTTGTTATATAGGTAAACATGTGTTATGGGGTTTGTTGTACATATTATTTCATCGCCCAGGTATTAAGCCCAGTACCCATTAGTTATTTTCCTGATCCTCTTCCTCTTCCCACCCTCCACTGTCTGATAGGCACCAGTGTGTGTCGTTCCCTTCCATGTGTCCATGTGTTCTCATCATTTAGCTCCCAATTATAAGTAAGAACATGTGGTATTTGGTTTTCTGTTCTATTTTAGTTTGCTAAGGATAATGGTCTCCAGCTCCATCCATGTCCCTGCAAAGGACATGATCTCATTCTTTTTTATGGCTTCCTAGTATTCTGTGGTGTATATGTACCACATTTTCTTTATTCAGTCTATCATTGATGGGCATTTAGGTCAATTTCATGTCTTCCTTGCATCATTTTATAGTTGTCACCACCCATGTGAGATTTCTATACCATAATTTTATTTTCAGTCATTCATTTAATACTTGAGGATACAGCAATGACCAGGACATGGTGCCTATGTTAGGAATACACTCCTTCTTATACAAGGCTTTCCTTGGTGTCCTATGGCAACTCACACTTAGAAGGGTTTCATAATTGGTTTAATGCCCTGCTATCACCATTCTGAAATTTTAATAATTTATAAACAAGGGGTCTCACGTTTTCATTTTGCAGTAAAACTCGCAAATTATGTAGCCAGTCTGACTCATTTGAAAAGTTCTAGATTCCTTTCCCAATATGCTGAGGGAGGGTTTGGAGAAGGAAGTCAGGCTTTCTCTCTGCAGACCCAACCACATAACATACTTTCCTGTATCCTGCTGTGGCTGTGCTATCAACAGAGATGCCCAGAGGTCTGTGTCCCCTCAGAGGTCCTAATAGGGACAAATAGGACATTGCCCTTGCTCTTGTCTTCTCTTGCTTCTAAAACAAATACACATACAACACAGACACACACATACACACAGACACACACACACATACACACGCACACACACACAGACTCATCCTAGACCACAAAGAAAGGTATTGAATTACTGAGGAGGAAAACATTGGGGATATTGAAAATATTAATAGTTACATAAACCTAAAA
>NW_016892601.1:0-1805 GCF_001698545.2 Rhinopithecus bieti | reverse complement strand
CCGCCACGCAGGTGGTGGCCGAGGTGCAGTGACAGGGGCACCCACTCCCCATGCTTCTCACACAGGGCCTTGAGCTGCTGGCTGTGGGGTGCTGGCTGCCACCGCAGAGGCGTGACCGTCCGTGTGCGCTCGCTGCCCACCAGGAACTCTGCCACGAGCCTGTTAAACTGAATCATGTACTCCTTCACCATGATGTGGGCCGCGCGGAAGCCCAGGGTGCTGTCCTCGTCCGGCTGCTCATAGAAGCAGTCGGACTGCAGGCGGTGCCGGCGCAGCAGCCGAGAGAAGTAGCACGCAGCCACGACGCAGGCGTCCACAGAGTCCAGGCGGGCTGGCAGCTCACGGCCGGCACCCGGGTGCTGCCTGATCACCTGCTCTGCCTCCTCGTAGGACAGCTGGCGGTCAGAGCGGACCACGGAGGGTGCAAAGTGCAGGCTCTTCAGCTGGCCACTGGCTTTCTCCATGGTGAGGAACAGGGAGATGGCCAGACGGTCCCGGCCCGGCAGGAGGCTGAGGATGTCCTGGCAGAGGCTGGCAGGCAGCATGGGCACTGGTTCCCTGCCAGGGGCATAGAACGCAGCACCCTGCCTTCGGGCCTCCACGTCCAGCACCCCGTCCCTGGGCACGAAGCTGGCAACATCAGTGATGTGTACAGCCACCTCGCACTGGGGACCCAGGTCTCGGACACTGAGGGCATCATCGAGGTTGCAGGCGCCCTGGGGTCCACAGTGAAGGTCAGGAAGGTGCGGCAGTCCTCTCGACGGCCGGCAACCCGGCCAAGCTCTGTTTGGTATTTCTGCAGTGCCTTGGTGACGGCAGCCAGGTCCGATGGGGCACCCTCAAGCTGTACTCCAGGCCAAGGATGCGGAGGCCCTGCTCCCAGGTGCTGGCCTCAGGCAGCACCTCCCGGACGATGCCCAGCGGGTAGTAGAAGCCCTGCCGCCACAGGACAATGTGGACCCAGAAGAGCCGGCTGTGCCGGGCCTCCACCGTGAGCCTCTCAAGCCCCACACGCTGCAGCCGGCCCTTCCGGAGGCCGTAGACGGGGACCTGCGATGGGTCCTTCAGCTCGGCCACAAAGATCTTGGTCACGGAGCCATTGATGGGGACCATGATGCGCGGGTCCCACCTGTCCATGCGGCACACAAACGCCAGCTCGTGCCTCCTCCTCTTCAGCACGCCCAGCACGCGGCCCCGAAGCCGCCCCTCGGGGCCCTGTCTCCCGAAAGGAGCTGCACCAGCACCTCATCCCCGGTGAAGGCCATCCCACAGTCCAGGCGGCCCCTGACCTGGATGGGGCCCGAGGAGGCGTCGTCCAGCGGGATGGCGGACGCCCGCTCAAAGGTCTCCTGCACGAAGGTGCAGTGACGGTACCACTCTGGCTCCGCACGCAGCAGCTTCCGCAGTGCAGCCGGGGCAGGTTCTCGTACAGCCGGGCCTGCCGCGGGGACTCTGGCCTGGCGACGGTGTCCAGCAGCCCGTCCTCCCCGACGGTTACCATCACCTTCTGGCTCTCATCCAGAAGCTCCCGCAGGATGGCGTCGTCAGCGTTGAGCTCCCCGTCCCACGGCCAGAAGTCAGCCTCTGCATCCTCAGGCTCGGTGGACTCCACGCCTGCCGCAGCGGCTGCTCCCGCCGTGCAGGCCCCGGGCGCCGTGTCCTCCTTCACTGCGCCTCCTGCTGGCGCTGCCACAGCCTCCGTCTGCGCTGTGGTTGCCGTGATTTCACCAGAGGCTGGGCTCAGAGCCTCATCTCCCGGCTCTGCCTTCACTGTGGCCGTCACCACAGTCGCTGGTTCCTCGGCT
>NW_016892600.1:0-1796 GCF_001698545.2 Rhinopithecus bieti | reverse complement strand
AGCTTTTCACTGAAATGATCACAAATGATAATTACATTAACATAAATAAAATATAAAGTATAAAATGTTACAGAATAAACAGAAATTTAATAACAGAAATAGTTCATCAAATAAACAAATCTGAAAGAGAGGGACCATAATTAGAGCAAACTAAATTAAAATTAGACAGTAATATGAAAATACAGATTCAAATACACATATTTATGTGACTTAAATGGAAAATTTTCTAAAGCTTATCAAAACCAAAATTGGCTCCAGGAATTATACAAAATCTTAATAAACCAAAGATAAATGGAAACACTTAAGAGTGAAGAATGTAGCTGTTGTAAAATTTATTCAAAGCATAGAAAACATGACAAAGTACCTAATCTAATGCATTTGAAAATACTTATGTAACCCATTTACCAAAATGAGACAAGGTCAAACCAAGAATATGTATACACAGACACACACACACGCACTCATACACTTACACTGATTTAATATTACATAGCATTTCCTAACAAACAATTACAATATGTCAATGACAAAAGCAGTAAACCTTTATTTCCAATAAATCTGTAGTCGGCTGGTCAATTCTTCTGAACTGGCACAGGCTTGCTAAGCTCAGCTGGGCTTGTTCAATTAGTTGATGGGTCTCCCTTGTCAAGATAGCCTTACCTAAGAGGGCTTGGGCATTACAGGTGGACTCAAATTCCAGCAGACTAGCTCAGGCGTGTCCCTGTATTAATCTGTTTTCATGCTGCTGATAAATACATACCCAAGATTGGGCAATTTACAAAAGAAAGAGATCTAATGGTCTCACAATTCCACATGGTTGAGGAAGCCTCACAGTCATGGTGGAAGGGGAAAGGCACATCTCACATGGTGGTAGACAATAGAAGAGAGCTTGGGCAAGGAAACTCCCCTTTTAAAATCATAAGATCTTGTGATATTTATTTACTATCACAAGAACAGCACAGGGAAGACCTGTCCCCATGATTCAATTACCTCTCATCAGGTCCCTCCCACAACACATGGGAATTGTGGGAGCTACTATTCAAGATAAGATTTGGGTGGGGACACAGCCAAACCATATTGGTCTCCATGGTGAAAATCATAATGGGAAGGAAAAAAAAAAAGATAGCATTACCATAGCATTGAAAGTGTTTTATCTAGGACAAAACTTAATTGGTAAATTTTGATGTATTTTAATAAGAAGCAGATAGGATTTATTTATTATGTTAATGCAAGCTGTCAGGAAAAAATGAATCAAAGTTGAATCTCAAGTTTTGGCTTCAAAAAACAGATATTGACAAAATTTGTGAAAGAGTAGGAAGCAAACAGCTTTGGTGATATGGTGGTGATGGCAAAATAATATTTCTGTTTTACACATGTTAAGTGAATGTATCAATAAGCCAGTTCATTAAATGAGTCTAGAAATCAAAGTTAATCCTGAATGAATTAATGTGAGAACCACCGTATTTTCATACTAAATACAAACTACAAATTAAATAACAGGTCAATGTTTTGGTCAGTTTCTTTAGATTTGTAAAATAAGAAATTTGTAAAACTTTAATAGGTAAAAGGTGTCACTACATCCTTATTATCATCATATTTTGGAGATAAAATAATAACTGTATACTGCAGCTAAGAATGTGGGTGGAAAATAACTACAAAATTATATTAACACAAAATTATTTTCCAACTGAGTTCAATTGAATTGGATCTCTATAATATTCATATAAGAATTCATATGTATTAAAACCTTGAAACATAAAGAATCTTAGCAAAAAGCAAGGGCTTTATTTTATTTT
>NW_016892599.1:0-300 GCF_001698545.2 Rhinopithecus bieti | reverse complement strand
AGTATGAAGTCTATGATGGCGTGTAAGGGATGACATCTGACTGAAGGTCTTGCCACACTCATTACACTTGTATGGTTTCTCTCCGGTGTGAATTCTCCTATGTCTTTCAAGGTTTGATTTGAAAGTGAAAGCTTCATCACAATCTTCACATTTGTAAGGTTTCCCTCCACTATGAAGTCTACGATGGTATACAATGGATGACATATGACTGAAGGTCTTGCCACAATCATTACACTTGTAAGGTTTCTCTCCAGTATGAATTTTCCGATGTCTTTCAAGGTTTGATTTGAAACTGTAAGT
>NW_016892598.1:0-1192 GCF_001698545.2 Rhinopithecus bieti | reverse complement strand
AAAAAAAAGAATGTTGAATATTGGCCCCACTCTCTTCTGGCTTGTAGAGTTTCTGCTTAGAGGTCTGTTGTTAGTCTGATGGGCTTCCCTTTGTGGGTAACCCAACCATTCTCTCCAGCTGCCCTTAACATTTTTTTCCTTCATTTCAACTTTGGTGAATCACACCTACGTGTCTTAGAGTTGCTTTTCTTGAGGAATATCTTTGTGGCGTTCTCTGTATTTTCTGAATTTGAATGTTGGCCTGCCTCGCTAGGTTGGGGAAGTTCTCCTCGATAATATACTGCAGAGTGTTTTCCAACTTGGTTCCATTCTCCCCGTCACTTTCAGGTACCAATCAGATGTAGATTTGGTCTTTTCACATAGGCCCATATTTCTTGGAGGCTTTGTTTGTTTCTTTTACTCTTTTTTCTCTAAACTTCTTTTCTCACTTCATTTCATTCATTTGATCTTCAATCACTGATAGCATTTCTTCTACTTGATCAAATCGGCCACTGACGCCTGTGTATGTGTCATGCAGTTCTCATGCCATGGTTTTCAACTCCATCATGTCATTTAAGGTCTTCTCTACACTGTTTATTCTAGTTAGTCATTCGTCTAATCTTTTTTGGGTTCAAGCATCCTCCTTTAGCTTGGAGAAGTTTGTTATTGCCAATCGTCTGAAGCCTTCTTCTCTCAACTCATCAAAGTCATTCTCCACCCCACTTTGTTCCATTGCTGGCAAGGAGCTGTGTTCCTTTGGAGGGGAGAGGTGCTCCGATTTTAGAATTTTCAGCTTTTCTGCTCTGTTTTTTCCCCATCTTTGTGGTTTTATCTACCTTTGTTCTTTGATAATGGTGATGTATAGATGGGGTTTTGGTGTGGATATCCTTTCTGTTTGTTAGTTTTCTTTCTTACAGTCAGGACCTTCAGCTGCAGGTCTGTTGGAGTTCACTGGAGGTCCACTCCAGACCCTGTTTTCCTGGGTATCACCAGCAGAGGCTGCAGAACAGCAAATATTGCAAAACAGCAGATGTTTCTGCCTGATCTTTCCTCTGGAAGCTTCGTCTCAGAGGGACACCCAGCTATATGAGGTGTTAGTTGGCCCCTACTGGGAGGTGTCTCCCAGTTAGGCTATTTGGGGACAGAAACCCAGTTGAGGAGGGAGTCTGTCCATTCTCAGGTCTCAAACTCTGTGCTGGGAGAGCCACTACTC
>NW_016892597.1:0-298 GCF_001698545.2 Rhinopithecus bieti | reverse complement strand
GGCCGGGCGCGGTGGCTCAAGCCTGTAATCCCAGCACTTTGGGAGGCTGAGACGGGCGGATCACGAGGTCAGGAGATCGAGACCATCCTGGCTAACACGGTGAAACCCCGTCTCTACTAAAAAATACAAAAAACTAGCCAGACGAGGTGGCGGGCGCCTGTAGTCCCAGCTACTTGGGAGGCTGAGGCAGGAGAACGGCGTGAACCCAGGAGCCGGAGTTTGCAGTGAGCCGAGATCCGGCCACTGCACTCCAGCCTGGGTGACAGAGCGAGACTCCGCCTCAAAACAAACAAACAAA
>NW_016892596.1:0-1194 GCF_001698545.2 Rhinopithecus bieti | reverse complement strand
AGCCACAAGGGATCATTGCGTTACATTCTATAAGATGAGAGCTTCTAGAAGAAAAAATTCTGGAGTCAGATATTTTAGGGAAGACAGGGGCTGACAAGTGAATTGTTGTTTTAAATGGTTTTCATTTCCCCTCATCCTGATTTAGAAGAGGAGAAAAAACTCTCCTTAGAATCAGTGGGTAGTCCTGACTTGAATGGGTTTATTTTCTTTTCTCTCCTGAATTACCGGTGTATACCTGTGTCTTTCTTGGTTTATCCTTCATCCCCATCCCTCCGGATACCCCTATTTGCATTTAATCTGTTTGGTCGCAAAACCTCTCAGGTAGCGATCTTGGAGGTTTCAAAAGTTCACATTTCATTTTCCCCGCTGGGCCAGCTACCAGTCTGGAAGCACCACTGTTTCCAAGGTTAGGTTACAGTGAAGGCACTGGCTGTTCCTGTCTCCTGCAGAGCCAGCGTCACTGTGCAGTGGGGTGTGGACCCCGGCGCCTCCCCAGGCTCCCAGGCCTGCAGCTGGCACAGGGGTCCCCAGAACCTGTGAGGGGACCTTCCCTCCGCCCCCCGAGGGACTTGGTGATTCTTAGTCCTCTCTAACAGAGGGAGAAGACGCTGTCAAAATGTGGTGTACCCAAGCCCACATAGAACTGGGAAAGGGGCCAGTGACTCAAAAGCGGAGATTTCCTGGCCAACAATCAGGTTGCATCAGTGCACTCCATGTGGATTCCACTGGGTGCCGGCCTGGTGACTGACCCTGCCTTTAGAGGGAACTCATTATTGTGTATTTGAAGTGTAAACACCTCTTTGCCCAGATGTTAATCTTGTTTCAGATTTTCGATGGAGAGGGTTCACATAATAAATAATTCCCTCCCGAACCTGCTTGCGTGGCTCCTGAGAGCCGCTGGTCAGGGCCCCTTCTGGTCGGTGTCTCACTGTCTTTTAGCAAAATGGAGACAAAGATGAAAGGGAAACTTTAATTATAGCTTGAATCGTTAGGGTGGACTAAGCACTCAAAGTCTTCCGTGCAAAGCAGTGTGTCTTATAAATTGGAGGTATTTTCTTTTAAGTGGACCAGCACCCGAATTGGTTTGTCACCAGCAAAAGAATTTAACACAGTGCCCGATTTGCACAGCTGAGATTTTGGCAACAGTATCTTACACATCTGAATGGGTGGAGTAAGATGGAGCATCATTCTATG
>NW_016892595.1:0-1355 GCF_001698545.2 Rhinopithecus bieti | reverse complement strand
CCCTATTGTTTTGAGACAGGGTTTGCCTCTGTCGCCCAAGGGGAGTGCAGTGGCACGATCTCGGCTCATGGCAACCTCTGCCTCCGAGGTTCAAGTGATCCTCCCACGTCAACTTTCTGAGTAGTTGGGGTCACAGGTGCGTGCCACCACTCCCAGCCAATTTTGTGTTTTCTTTTGTTTTGGTTGATTGGCTGTTTTGTACAGCCAGGGTCTGACTATGTTACCCAGGCGATTTCATCCCGCTGTGTGAGAAAAGTTTTGTGCATTCCTCTCCCTATGTAGCTGTGCAGTTGTTACTGAAGGCCGACTGTAGAGGGCGCCAGAGTCAGCGAATGGGAGAACAGTGCTTCCTGGTTCTCCTGGCTGGCTCCTGTGGTCCTACAGTAGGAGGCTTCACCTCGGGACTCTGGCGCCCCAACATGTTCCCAGTGTTCAGCTGGGGTAGGACAAGTGGTGACCGGCAGCTTCCCTTCCATCCCCTTGGGCTGTAAGGGATTGGTGCTTCTGGTGAGACGCCTACCGTGCACATCATTCACAGGTACCCTAGGGGCACATTTCCCACAACTCTCAGGTTTCTAGAAAGTTCCGCCAGGGTCTGACTATGTTTGTACAGACAGGGTCTGACTATGGCTTGCCTCTGTCACCCAAGGGGAGTGCAGTGGCACTTTTCGCTGTCATTTTGTGAGGTCCTGCCGCCGCTCCTCCGGCAAGGTCAAGACTTAAGGACTGTGAGTGTGGTAGTTTTCTCTGAATGTTTTAATTTCACCCCGAAAGTGTCTTTTCTGGGGTGCACTGCATCGGGTGTCGGGTGTGTCCTATGGCTCCCTGCGTGATGTGGTTCCGCTCTGGAGACACCACCGCGGGTGCCTGTGTCAGCCGTGGGGAGCGTTTTCCTTGGGCACCTTGTCTCGGATATGTTGTGGGGCCATGGGGCTTTTCTTGGGGCTCCCTCTCGGTGATATGAGGGACTTTTCCTGCTGAAATGACCTGAGCCCGGGGTGGGGACCCTGCCTTGGTTGCCTGTGTCAGACTCGGGTTTGGGGTGTTTCTTCCCCGTTGGTTACAGCCCTGAGTGGGGACTCTGCCTTGGGGACTCTGTCTGTGCTCAGGAGCTGGGGTGGGGCTGGCTGTTCTCTGGATGCATGATCGTTGCCCTGTGGGGTTACTCTCCGTTGGGGCTTTATCTCAGCCGGCAAGGGAGTCTTCCTTGGGTGCTGATGTCGGCCGTGGGGCGCCTTTGTCCTTGGATGTCGCTCGTTCTCAGCTAGGATGTGTTCGCTTTTCTTTGGATCTGTTTATCCCTGATGTGGACGCTTACCGGATGCTTTCTCTTGGTGCTGGCTTTTAAAATAATA
>NW_016892594.1:0-1196 GCF_001698545.2 Rhinopithecus bieti | reverse complement strand
CAGCAGGAAGACTGTAAGCAGCTTTTCTACAGCTACATTTAGAGATAATATAAACAAAAACATACACATGCAGAAAAACATCATAATCTAAACCATTCTTTCTGATTCACTGATTAGACTCAAGATAAAATTATATCATAGATAAAAGAGAAGCAATATAACATGCATATTCTCATGGGGTAATAAATGGGACTGGAATAGCAGGTAAACCCTGGGGTCTTGAACTCTAGACAGTATCTGAATCTATTCATCATCCTCTCCTTAAACAACCAGCTCTTCTTTAAAATATATCTCCTTCTGTGCTTCTTGTGATACTATACTGTCTTTTATCCAATCTCTCAGACCATATCTTTATATATACTTCCATAGGCTGTGCTTTTCTTTCCACTTCAATCAAGGCTGAATTTTAGGCCCACTACTTTTCTTACCCTATAATCTCTGCCTCAGGGACAGCAGCTAATGCCATAGTTTCAACCGTCACCTTATTGCAAATAATTAATTCCCTAGGTTGTACATTCAGTCCTGACCTTTCTCCAGAGCTTTAATCCCACATTCCCAGTCAAAGATAACCAGCGAATCTGTCTGCCACTTCTAACTCAATATGGGTGAAATCAAACTCCTATTTCTTCCCATAAACTAGCTCCCCTTCTAGCCATCTCCCTTGTCTATGAGTGACACCAACATTCTCGCAGGCAGCCTCAAAACCTTGGTACATTTTTTTACTCCATTATTTTCTTCTTCCTCTACAAGCTGTCAGTCATAAAATGTTCAAATGAGATTTCATTCATTCAGCAAATATTTATTGAGTGCCTAACATTTGTAAACCACTTGGCTAGACATTAGAAAACTAGTTGAGCTATTTCCATTTTTTCCATATACAGTCATAATCTGCAGTTACCAATAATATAGTGGCCCAGGAACCCCAAAACCTTCCTGCTCAAAATATCAAAAGATGAGGAATTTCTTTAAAGTTAGACTTTTAAATGCTCAGCTGAACTCTCATGAAGGTAAAGAAAATCACCAGAAACACAAAAAACGAAATGATACCTGAAAACCTGAGCAGTAAGCACACGACCTGATATTAGATTAGCCTTGGAGATATCCATTGATCTCCTTTAGCTAGAATCTTGTATTGGAATGCTTACACATGTACACATGACAAGGTCGTGGCTCAAGGTAAGAGTTTGGAAATTAGA
>NW_016892593.1:0-1195 GCF_001698545.2 Rhinopithecus bieti | reverse complement strand
ATCATACTCTTTTCCCAAAATTTATCTTCTCTAGGCAAAACTTCCTTCCATTAAGTTCCTTAGACAACATGTCATTTTTAGCAGCAGGTTACTCATCTTCCTCTGAGCTCAAACCTTTCTTAAAACATGACACCCAAATGCTAAATCCCAGTATTCATCACACTAAGATTGTCTATGTAAGAGTAATTTACATACATGTTTGCATTATGGTCTTCATATTTTAAAAGTTCAATCTAATGAGATCAGATACAAAGCTCACAAGGAACATTTCTAAAACGTGGCCTTTAGATTAGTAACAATCCATTAATTATTTTGAGTGGAGTAATCCCAGCATTATCCAGCCCATGTAACTCAATCCTTTCTACAAAGTTACTAAAATCAAGACTAAATTTAAGTCTGGCAAACCTATCACAAAAGAAAATGCTGTAAGCTTGGCATGTAGTTACTTAAGTCAATGTATTTTGGTTCTAGTAATCACTCTTCTCTGTTTAATAAATTAATTTAGTTTTAATATATGGCAATGGAAATCAATACTGAATGTGAAATCTGCTTTTACTTCTTTTGAAAATTCAAACAAACATTATCCACCACCACACTGCTGATATTTCTCTGTGTTCCATGAACTCTCAAGCATATTACTTTTATACTGTAAGAAATTACATGTTACAGAAATACTTCAGCTGGGTTTGGAATTTTAAATTAATTTAAGTGTATTAAAACCTGTCAAGATACACCCAGGGCTAGCTGGACACAACTACATTTTGGTAACAAGACTGCAGATTATATCTTGAATGTTTAAATTTCATAATATAAGGTGAGTAGCACACTGCAAATAGTGGAGTCTACTAATCTATGGGTAAAAGTGACAGCCAGAAAACCAAACACCGAATGTTCTCACTCATAAGTGGGAGTTAAACAATGAGAACACATGGGCACAGTGAAGGGAACATCACACACTGGGGCCTGTCAGGTGGCGGGGAGTAGAGGAGGGATAGCATTGGGAGAAATACCTAATGTAGATGATGGGTTGATGGGTGCAGCAATCCACCATGGCACGTATATACCCATGTAACAAACCTGCACGTTCTGCACATGTATCCCAGAACTTAAAGTATAATAATTTTAAAATGAAAAAAATATGGCAAGTGACTCTGGTGAAAATAAAAGTTTAAAAGTTAAAAAAAAAAGTGATATC
>NW_016892592.1:0-298 GCF_001698545.2 Rhinopithecus bieti | reverse complement strand
TGTAAGACCTAAAACCATAAAACCCTAGAAGAGTACCTAGGCAATACCATTCAGGACATAGGCATGGGCAAATACTTCATTACTAAAACACCAAAAGCAATGGGAACAAAAGCCAAAATTAACAAATGGCATTGAATTAAACTAAAGAGCTTCTGCACAGCAAAACAAACTATCATCATAGTTGAACAGGCAACCTACAGAATGGGAGCAAATTTTGCAACCTATCCATCTGACAAAGGTCTAACATCCAGAACCTACAAGGAATTTAAGCAAATTTACAAGAAAACACACACACACA
>NW_016892590.1:0-298 GCF_001698545.2 Rhinopithecus bieti | reverse complement strand
CGTAACTCTGTGAGATGAATTAACTCATCATTAGACAGTTACTCAGAAAACTTCTTTCTCTATTTTATCTGAGGATGTTTCCTTTATCACCATAGTCTTCAAAGCACCCCAAATATCCCTTTGCAGATTCCACGAAAAGAGTGTTTATAAACCACTCCATGAAAAGAAAGATGTAACTCTGTGAGAATAATTCACACATTACAAATACCTTTCTCAGATATATTGCCTCTAGTTTTAACTGAGGATATTTCCTTTCTCACTATAGGCTTCAATGAGATCCAATATATCCCTTCTCAGA
>NW_016892589.1:0-1261 GCF_001698545.2 Rhinopithecus bieti | reverse complement strand
TGAGATATGTTCCATCAATAGCTAGTTTACTGAGAGTTTTTTGTTTTTTGTTTTTTGTTTTTTTGAGACAGAGTCTCGCTCTGTCACCCAGGCTTGAGTACAGTGGCCGGATCTCAGCTCACTGCAAGTTCCGCCTCCCAGGTTTACGCCATTCTCCTGCCTCAGCCTCCAGAGTAGCTGGGACTACAGGCGCCCACCACCTCGCCTGGCTAGTTTTTTGTATTTTAGTAGAGACGGGGTTTCACTGTGTTAGCCAGGATGTTCTCGATCTCCTGACCTCGTGATCCGCCCGTCTCGGCCTCCCAAAGTGCTGGGATTACAGGCTTGAGCCACCGCGCCCGGCAAGAATTTTAGCATGAAGGGATATTGAATTTTATTGAAGGCCTTTTCTGCATCTATTGAGATAATCATGTGGTGTTTGTCATTGGTTCTGTTTATGCAATGGTTTATGTTAATTGATTTGCCTATGTTAAACCAGCCTTGCATCCCAGGGATGAAGCAGACTCGATTGTGGTGGATAAGCTTTTCGATGTGCTGCTGGATTCTATTTACCTGTATTTTATTGAGGATTTTGCATCGATGTTCATCAGGGATATCGGCCTGAAATTTTCTTTTGTGTGTGTGTCTCTGCCAGGTTTTGATATCAGGATAATGCTGGCCTCATAAAATGAGTTAGGTGGTGCTTATTTTCTATTGTTTGGAATAGTTTCAGAAGGAATGGTTGTTGTGGGAAGTCAGGGACCCTGAATGGAGGGACTGGCTGGAGCTGTGGCAGAGGAACATAAATTGTGAAAACCTCATGGACATTTATCAGTTCCCCAAATTAATACTTTTGTAATTTCTTATGCCTGTCTTTACTGCAATCTCTGAACATAAATTGTGAAGATTTCATGGACATTTATCAGTTCCCAAATAATACTCTTGTAATTTCTTATGCCTGTCTTTACTTTAATCTCTTAATCCTGTTATCTTCGTGAGCTAAGAATGTACATCACCTCAGGACCACTGTTGTACAAATTGATTGTTACACATGTGTGTTTGATCAATATGAAATCAGTGCACCTTGAAAAAAACAGAATAACAACAATTTTCAGGAAACAAGGGAAGACAACCATAAGGTCTGACTAACTGCAGGGTCGGGCAGAATAGAGTCATATTTTCTTCTTGCAGAGAACCTATAAATGGACGTGCAAGTAGGAGAGATATTGCTGAATTCTTTTCCTAGCAAGGAATATTGATGATTAAGACCCTGGGAAAGGAA
>NW_016892588.1:0-738 GCF_001698545.2 Rhinopithecus bieti | reverse complement strand
CTGTCACTGATATATTTTCTTTCAGTTGATTGAATCAGCTATTGAAAGTTTGTGCATGTGTCACAAAATTCTCATTCCGTGGCTTTCAGCTCCATCAGGTTATTTAAGATCTTTTCTACACTGTATATTCTAGTTAGCCACTAGTCTAACGTTTTTTCAAGGTTTTAGCTTCCTTGTGGTGGGTTAGAACATGATCCTTTAGCTTGGAGAAGTTTGTTATTGCCAACCTTCTGAAGCCTACTTCTGTCAACTTGTCAAACTCATTCTCTGTCCATTTTCTTCCCTTGCTGTCAAGGAGCTGCGATTTTTTGGGGAAGAAGAGGCACTCTGTTTTTTGGAATTTTCAGTTTTCTGCTCTGGTTTCTTCCCATGTTTGTGGTTTTATCTATGGTCTTTGATGTTGGTGACCTACAGATGGGGTTTTGATGTAGATGTCCTTTTGTTGCTGTTGATGCTATTGCTTTGTGTTTGTTAATTTTCCTTCTAACATTCAGACCCGTCAGCAGCAGGTGTGTTGGAGTTTGCTGGAGGTCCATTCCAGACTGTGTTTGACTGGGTATCACCAGTGGAGGCTGCAGAACAGCAAATATTGCTGCCTGATTCTTTCTCTGGAAGTTTCATTCCAGAGGGGCGTCCGCCTGCTTGAGGTGTCTTTCGGCCCCTACTGGGAGGTGTTTCCCAGTCAGACTACATGGGGTCAGGGACCCACTTGAGAAGGCAGTCTGTCCATTGTTGGAG
>NW_016892587.1:0-1326 GCF_001698545.2 Rhinopithecus bieti | reverse complement strand
CCCTGGAGTGGGCAAGAGGGTAGCAGGGTTTAGAGGGGTGAGGTGGTGAGGGTGATGTGAGGATTTTCAATGAATAGCAGGTGGAACTGTTGAAGCCGGGATGGGGTGAGGTGGCTGAGACACTTGTATGTGATGAGATCTGACAGTCGGTAAGAAGAGTAGACAGTAAGAGAATGTCCTAGGGTAAGCTTGAGGGCCTCCTTGGTAAGTTCTGTGGCAGCCGCCAGGGCTCACAAACAAGGTTGCCAGCCCTGGACCGTGGGGTCTAACTGCTTGGAGAGATAGGCCACAGCCTGGTATGTGGATCCAACCGGCTGGGCTAGGAGGACAGTAGCTACCTTTTGACGCTCCTCAGTGAATAGATGAAAAGGCCGAAGGGGTTTGGGGAGAGAGAGAGCAGGGGCAGAAAGGAGACAGTCCTGAAGCTTCTTGAAAGAGTTGGCAACCATTGAGGGGTTGGTTGGACAGTGGTCCGGTGGGTGCTTCCTTGGCAGCCTGTTAGAGGGGCTTGGCTACGACCCCGAAGTTGGGAATCCAATGCCTGAAATACCCTACTAGTCCTAGGAAGGATAAGATCTCTTCCGTATCCTGAGGAGGCTAGAGAGTTTCGATGAGGCTTATTTTATCTGCCGTGAGGCTTTTGTAGTGGGTGTGAGGAGTATGCGTAGGTAGGTGACAGAAGGGGTGCAAAGCTGAGCCTTGGCCAGGTTAACCCGATAACCTCGGTTGCCAAGAAAATTTAAAAGTGTAGCAGTATTTGCAAGGGAGCTCTCCCAGGAGGGACTACATAGTAATAAGTCATCTACATATTGCAATAGTGTGCTGTGGGTAAGGGGACAGAGGCTAACATCCTGTGCCAGTGCCTGTCCGAAAAAATGGGGCTATCTTGGAACCCTTGAGGCCAAACAGTCCAAGTCAGCTGGGAAGAAATATGAGTGTCTGGATCTTCCAGTGTAAAGGCAAACAGAAAGTGACAGTCGGGATGTAGGGAAATGGTGAAGCGGTAGGCCCCGGAGCTTTTCTGTACAGGTAGGATAGGAGTATTGCATGGTGAGTTGGCAGGGACTAGAATGTGTTGCTGGAGCAGACACTTGATGATGGGTTTTAGTCCCTGTCGGTGCTCAAGGGAGATAGGGAACTGGGGTCTAGAGGGAAACTTGGAGGGGTCCTTCAGCCGGATGCAGACTGGAGTATAGTGCTGGGCAATGATCACGGTGGAGGTGTCCTACACCTTAGGGTTAATGAGGACTGGAAACGGGAGTGGGGGGTCAGCCTGGCAGGGTTTATCAGGTGAGAGGAGGGGAAAGAGGAATGCGAGGTGTGGGG
>NW_016892586.1:0-1905 GCF_001698545.2 Rhinopithecus bieti | reverse complement strand
AAAAAAAAAAAAGTCCTTCATGTCCCTTGTTAGCTGTATTCCTAGATATTTTATTCTCTTTGTAGCAGTTGTGACTGGGATTTCATTAATGATTTGGCTGTCTCTTTATCTATTGTTGGTGTATAGTAATGCTTGTGATTTTTGCATATGATTTTGTATCCTGAAACTTTGCTGAAGTTGTTTATCAGCTTAAGGAGCTTTTGGACTGAGATGATGGAGTTTTCTAGATATAGGATCATATCATTTGCAAACAGAGACAATTTGACTTTCTCACTTCCTATTTGAATACCCTTGATTTCTTCCTCTTGCCTGATTGCCCTGGCCAGAATTTGCAATACTGTGTTGAATAGGGGTGGTGAGAGAGGGCATCCTTGTCTTGTCCTGGTTGTCAAAGGGAATGCTTCCAGGTTTTGCCCATTCAGTATGATATTGGCTGTGGGTTTGTCATAAATGGCTCTTATTTATATATATATCTCCATCTCAAATATGTATGTATATATTTTTTACATATATGTGTAATATATAATATATATTATATATATATAATAAATGTGTGTATATTTTAGATAGAGTTTTGCTCTGTTGCCCAGGCTGGAGTCCAGTCATGCTATCTCGGCTCACTGCAACCTCTGCCTCCAGGGTTCAAGCGATTCTCCCACCCCAGCCTCCTGAGTAGCTGGGACTACAGGCACTTACCACCATGCCTGACTAATTTTGTATTTTAGTACAGACAGGGTTTTGTCATGTTGGCCAGGCTGGTATTGAACTCCTGAACACAGGTGATATATTCCACCTCGGCCTCCCAAAGTGCTGGGATTACAGGTGTGAGCCACTGTGCTCAGCTATTTTGAGATATATTCTATCAATACCTAGTTTATTGAAAGTTTTAACATAAAGGGATGTTGAATTTTATTGAAGACCTTTTCTGTGTCTATTGAGATAATCATGCGGTTTTTTTCTTTAGTCTGTTTATGTGATGAATTACATTTGTTGGTTTGCATATGCTGAACCAGCCTTGCATCCCAGGGATGAATCTGACTTTGTCATGGCAGATAAGCCTTTTCATGTGCTGCTGGATTCGGTTTGCCAGTATTTTATTGAGGATTTTGCATCGATGATCATCAGGGGATTTTGTGTGTGTGTGTGTGTGTGTGTGTATGTGTGTGCGTTTGTGTGTGTGTGTGTGTGTGTGTATGTATCTGCCAGGTTTTGGTATCAGGATGATGCTGGCCTCATAAAATGAATTAGGGAGAAGTCCCTCCTTTTCAATTGATTGGAATAGTTTCAGAAGAAATGGTACCAGCTCCTCTTTGTACGTCTGGTAGAATTCAGCTGTAAATTTGTCCAGTCCTGGGCTTTTGTTGGTTGGTAGGCTATTTATTACTGCCTTAATTTCAGAACTTGTTATTGATCTATTCAGGGATTTGACTTCCTTCTCATTCAGTCTTGAAAGGGTGTGGGTGTCTAGGAATTGATGTGTTTCTTCTAGATTTTCTAGTTTATTTGAATGGAATTGTTTATAATATTCTCTGATGGTTGTTTGTATTTCTGTGTGGTCAGTGGTGATAGCCCCTTTGTCATTTTTTATTGTGTCCATTTGATTCTTCTCTCTTTTCTTCGTTGTTAGTCTAGGTAGTAGTCTATTAATTTTTTCAAAAAAAAAAAAAAAAAAAAAGCAGCTCCTGGATTCATTGATGTTTTGAAGGGTTTATTGTGTCTCTACTCCTTCAGTTCCACTCTGATCTTGGTTATTTCTTGTCTTCTGCTAGCTTTGGGATTTGTTTGCTCCTGGTTCTTTAGTTCTTTTAGTTGTGATGTTAGGGTATTGGTTTGAGATCTTCCAAGCTTTTAGATGTGGCCATTTAGTGCTATAAATTTCCCTCTTAACACTGTTTTAGCTGCATC
>NW_016892585.1:0-1323 GCF_001698545.2 Rhinopithecus bieti | reverse complement strand
CTGCACCGTCCTCCTGCAGGGTCCTCCTGCACGGTGCTCCTGCACGGTCTTCCTGCACTGTCCTCCCGGGCTTGCCTTGGTTCTTTGTGGGGAGCACTGGATCTGCTCCCTCTGGATCTGCACTCCCTCTGGATCTGCACTTTCCTCCCATTTCTCCCAAGCCAAGATAGAGAAGGCGCACAGCACGGGCCCTGGGCAGGAGGACTTGAAAGCAACTTCCACAGCTCACCCCTCATCAGGCTCTGAGCTGAGATCTGACCAGAGGGGAAAGAGGTGGGTGTGTGCTCTGCTGAGCAGGGCTCAGGGATCCATGAGCCCCAGGTGGTGCCCCTGCCCTGGAGGCTCAGGATCCTGGAGCCAGGCAGGTCTGGGAGGTGCCACAGGGGCGCTGTGGGCTCTCCCTGCCCTGGTCTCCTGCCCCAGGCCCAGCAACAGCAGCACAGCCTCAGAGTTTCCTGGAGGCTCCTTCAGGGAGGTCCCTGGGGTGGGGTGGGGCATGAGCTTACTTAGGGGCCAACACACTAGGAGGTAGCACAAGCTGCACAGCAGCACAAGACGTCGGAGCTTCTCATTCTTATTCTCTTTTTTCTTCTGGTTCAAGGAAAGAGGCCACCTTTGTTGACAAACTGATATTTTATACGGGGCATCATCCAGCTGGAATGGAGACGTCCCCAGAACAGTGAGAGTAAGTGATGTGCTTTGAGGGAGGCTGAGCTTAATAAGGTGACAGCATGCCCTCACCCACGCCCCAGCATAAAAGCATTTCGATGTCGCTCGTAGACCTCAATTCATCTTGCAGACCGAGTTTAAAGACAGACATCACTGGAGGCCTGAACGCTATGGTCATTCACATAAATAAATCGTTTTGTTTTAGCTCCACGGAGCAGCGCCCAGTGGGGCAGGAGGCCCGGTAATGCATGAGGTTCTGCTAAGCCTCATACACAGTAGATTAACATTTTCACAAAGACTGAAAAGGGAGGAGGGAGTTCAGTTCCGTTTTATTTATTTTTTCTAAGATCACTTCTTACTAAAGAAAAGAGCTTCAGGATTGACTGGGCTGAGTGCCAAGGCCCTGACAGTGGAACACACATGTGCACATGGGCATTACACACACGCACACACATGCGTCACACAAGTGCACACACATGCACTGCACACATGTACACACATGCATTCACACAAGTGCACACACGTGCACATCCCTCATACATGTGCACACACGACCCTGTCCCCATCTTCCTCTCCCTGGTTCCCCTGTGCATGCACACTCACACAGGTGGACACATGCATGATTGTGCATGCACACACATGTATCCACAGGCA
>NW_016892584.1:0-298 GCF_001698545.2 Rhinopithecus bieti | reverse complement strand
TTTTTTGTTTTTTTTTTGAGACGGAGTCTCGCTCTGCCACCCAAGCTGGAGTGCAGTGGTCGGATCTCAGCTCACTGCAAGCTCCGCCTCCGGGGTTTACGCCATTCTCCTGCCTCAGTCTCCCGAGTAGCTGGGACTACAGGCGCCGCCACCTCGCCCGGCTAGTTTTTTGTATTTTAGTAGAGACGGGGTTTCACCGTGTTAGCCAGGATGGTCTCGATCTCCTGACCTCGTGATCCGCCCGTCTCGGCCTCCCAAAGTGCTGAGATTACAGGCTTGAGCCACCGCGCCCGGCCCC
>NW_016892583.1:0-736 GCF_001698545.2 Rhinopithecus bieti | reverse complement strand
CCATCCCCTTCTTAATCAATACGGAGGCTACCAACTCCACATTACCTTTTTTTCAAGGGCCCGTTTCCCTTGCCTCCATAACTGTTGTGGATATTGACGGCCAGGCTTCTAAACCTCTTAAAACTCCCCAACTCTGGTGCCAACTTGGACAACATTCTTTTATGCACTCCTTTTAGTTATCCCCACCTGCCCAGCTCCCTTTTGGTCAAGACATTTTAACTAAATTATCTGCTTCCCTGACTATTCCTAGGCTACAGCCACACCTCATTGCTACCCTTTTCCCCAGTTCAAAGCCTCCTTCACATCCTCCCCTTTTATCTCCCCACCTTAATTCACAAGTATAGGATACCTCTACTCCCTCCTTGGCAACTGATCATGCACCCCTTACCATCCAATAAAACCTAATCACCCTTACCCTGCTCAATGCCAATATCCCATCCCACAGCATGTTTTAAAAGGATTAAAGCCTGTTATCACTCACCTGCTACAGTATGGGCTTCTAAAACCTAAAACGCTCCTTACAATTCCCCATTTTACCTGTTCAAAACCCGGACAAGTCTTACAGGTTAGTTCAGGATCTGCGCCTTATCAACCAAATTGTCTTGCCTATCCACCCCATGGTGCCAAAGCCATGTACTCTCCTATCCTCAATACCTCCCTCCACAACCTCTCCATAACCCATTATTCTGTTCTGGATTTCATGCATGCTTTCTTTACTATTCCTTTGCACCCTTCA
>NW_016892582.1:0-299 GCF_001698545.2 Rhinopithecus bieti | reverse complement strand
TTTCTGGGTTTTATTTCAGGATATTTCACTTTTGGCATAGTCCTCAATGCACTGCAAAATTACATTATTTCAGTTTTACATGAACATTGTTCAAACACTGGCTTATGAGAAAAGAGGTATAACTCTCTGAGTGTAATGTACACATAACAAGCCACTTTCTCAGAAAGCTTCTCTCCAGTTTTTTTCTGAAGATATTTCCTATATCCCCACAGGCGTGAATGTGCTCCCGAATGTCTCTTTGCGAATCTGTCCATGATGCAGTTTCAAAACTGCATAATAGAAAGAAAGATTTATCTACA
>NW_016892581.1:0-299 GCF_001698545.2 Rhinopithecus bieti | reverse complement strand
ATATGTCTATATCAGTAAGAGGGATAGGGTGGTTCAATGCAAATGCCAATCTTTCAACTTTTATTTCTAAAAGAGTTTGAAATATAATGATTTTCACTTAAGGTTAACAAATTTCCAAACTGTAGGAGACTGAATTATAAGTATTTCAAGATCCAAGAGAAGAAAGGCATTCAAACACACATAGCTATCCTCCTTTTGTCATGGGATTTTGGGGAGTCACCTTGCCTGTTGAAAACTTCTGTGGCCCATGGTGCCTTTGCCTGAGTTTTGCTCAGTCCTGCTACGCTTGTTCTACCCAC
>NW_016892580.1:0-298 GCF_001698545.2 Rhinopithecus bieti | reverse complement strand
TACCACAAACTGGGTGGCTGAAAACAGCAGAAATCTATCTCACAGTTCTGGAGGTCAGAAGTCTGAGATCAAGGTCAGTGGAGTTGGTTCCTTCTGAGGGCTCTGAGGGAGAAATCTGTCCTGTGCCTCTCCCAGTAGCTTCTAGGTGGTTCTGGGGTGCTGCTATAACAAATACTTAAAATGCGGAGGTGGATTTGGAATTGGATAATGGGTGGAGGCTGAAAGCATTGGAAGGTGCATGACAGAAAAGCCTAGATTACCCTCAAAGAGATTGTTGCTAGAAACATGAATCTCTCTC
>NW_016892579.1:0-1795 GCF_001698545.2 Rhinopithecus bieti | reverse complement strand
TCCCACCACCTCCTCCTCCTCCTCCAATTCCTCCTCCTCCAACTCCTCCTCCTCCTCCAACTCCTCCTCCTCCTCTGTTTCTTTATCCTCCTCCTCCCCTCCTCCATTTCTTTTCCTCCTCCATTTCTTTTCCTCCTCCTTTTCTTTCTCTTCCTCCATTTCTTTTCCTCCTTCTCCTCCATTTCTTTTCCTCCTCCTCCTCACAGGCATGAGCCACTACACAAGGCCTGGCTGTTTGTTTCTTTCTCCTCCTCCTCCATTTCTTTTCCTCCTCCTCCTCCTCTTCCTCCTCCTCCTCCTCCTCACAGTCACCAGCCACCACGACTGGCCTGGCTGTTTCCTTTTCCTCCTTTCCTCCTCTTGCTCCTCCTCCCCTCCCAAATTGTGGGGATTACATGCCTGAGCCAACACACCTAGCTATTTCTTCTTTTCTTCCACTTCCTCCTACTCCTTCTTCACTTAATCTTTTTTTTTTCTTTTTTTTTTTGATGTGGAGTCTCCCTCTGTTGCCCAGGCTGGAGTGCAGTGGTGCGATCTCAGCTCACTGCAACCTCCACCTCCTGGGTTCAAGCCTCCCAAGTATCTGGGATTACCAGCATCCACCACCATGCCCAGTCAATTTTGTACTTTTAGTAGAGGCGGGGTTTCACCATGTTGGCTAGGCTGGTCTCAAACTCCTGACCTCCTGATCTGTCCAACTCCGCCTCCCATAGTGCTGGGATTAGAGGCATGAGCCACTGCGCCCAGACCCTCTGTTTTTTTGTTGTTGTTTTCCCTTGAAATGGAGTTTCACTCTTGTTGCCAAGGCTGGAGTGCAATGGCATGATCTTCCCTCACTGCAACCTCCACCTCCCAGGTTCAAGCGATTCTCATGCCTTAGCCCCCCGAGTAGCTGGGATTACAGGCACTTGCCACCAGGCTTGGCTAGTTTTATATTTTAGAAGAGACAAGGTTTCTCCATGCTGGCCATGCTGGTCTTGAACTCCTGATCTCAGGTGATCCGCCCTCCTTGGCCTCCCAAAGTGCTGGGATTACAGCTGTCAGACACTGCACTGGGCCTACAGCTCATTTCTTACCACTTAAATCTTTGCGCCTCTCCACAAAACTGCCATCATGGATGTCCCCACAAACCATTCATCCCGGGTGCCACGCAGAGAAGAGCTTCTTGTTCTCCTTTTCCCTTTACCTCTTCCCTCTCACCTCATCTTGTTCATTCATTCATCCCTTTTCCATTCTCACTTTTAAGCGTTAACCTTTCAAAACCTCTCTTCCCCTATAAGTAACGTATTGTAACTCCCGCCATCACCATATCCTTCTCCATCCCACCAAACTGTCTGAATTTATGGTAACTCCATAAACTAACAAGAAAAGGGAAACATTCATTGCAAACTTTGCAGCCCCTGTGACCCAACGTGACAGCACAGATCTTCTGGTCTTTGAAGACCCTTTTTTTTTTTTTAAGACAGGTATCACTCTGTCACCCAGGTTCAGGTGCCCAGGGCCCAGGACATAAAAGCCGCTCCTGGCGGGTGCACGGTGCAAACTTCCTCGGCCCCTCCTTGTACGCGGGACCCAGGAACCTCCTCCGAGAACGCCGGAGCGAACTTCCTCGGCCCCTCCTCCTACGCGGGACCCAGGAACCTCGTCTGAGAACGCCGGAGCGAACTTCCTTGGCCCCTCCTCGTGCGCGGGACCCAGGAACCTCGTCCAAGAACGCCGGTGTGAACTTCCTTGGCCCCTCCTCGTAGGCGGGACCCAGGAACCTCGTCCGAGAACGCCGGAGCGACTTCGTCGG
>NW_016892578.1:0-744 GCF_001698545.2 Rhinopithecus bieti | reverse complement strand
GAAACCCACAAAATTAAACCCACAAAAAAACACCCACAAAATTACCTGGGTGTGGTGGTATGTGCCTGTAGTCCCAGCTACTTGAGAGGCTGAGGTGGGAGCACCACGTGAGGCAGGAGGCAGAAGTTGCAATGAGCTGAGATCTCACCACTGCACTCCAGCCTGAGTGACAGAGTGAGACAAACAAACAAATAAAATAAAGCCTGGGGCCAGGCGTGGTGGCTCGCGCCTCTAATCCTAGCAGTTTGGGAGGCCGAGGAGGGGGGATCATGAGGTCAGGAGATGGAGACCATCCTGGCCAACATGGTGAAATCCTGTCTCTACTAAAATACGAAAATTAGCTGGGAGTGGTGGCATGCACCTGTAGTCCCAGCTACTTGGGAGGCTGAGGCAGGAACCCAGGAGGTGGAGGTTGCAGTGAGCTGAGATCACACCACTGCACTCCAGCCTGGGGACAGAGAGAGACTCTGTCTCAAATAAATAAATAAATAGATGATAGATAGATAGATAGATAGATAGATAGATAGATAGACAGACAGACAGACAGACAGATAGATAGATAAAACCTGGGCACTTTGGGAGGCCGAGGCGGGCAGATCACGAGGTCAGGAGATTGAGACCATCCTGGCTAACACGGTGAAACCTCGTCTCTACTGAAAATATAAAAAATTAGCTGGGTGTGGTGGTGGGCGCCTGTAGTTGCAGCTACTTGGGAGGCTGAGGCAGGAGAATGGCATGAACCTG
>NW_016892577.1:0-1057 GCF_001698545.2 Rhinopithecus bieti | reverse complement strand
ATGTATTATGTGTACATGTGTATGTATGGATGGGTATATGGATAGATAGATGGGAGAGGATGCATATGTTATGTGTGCATGTATGGATGGGTGTACGGATAAATGAATGGATGTCTTGTCGTTATTTTAAAAGATTTGGATGGGCAAATGAAGTATGCACTTCAATCTCTGCCTGTGCATTAATGGCCTGGATTAGAAGGAGAGCACGTTGGGTCATCTTCATGGTTGGCAGCGGTTGTTCTTGGAATGATCAAACCATGTGCAGGAAGGAAGGCATTTAAAAAATATTACTGCTGGATTTTATCAGAAAATTTTAAAGCTGTTGGTAATTTTCTTGGTTTCAATGAATAAAACTTCCCTGGAGTCAACCTTAAAAGGGTGAATACTTCTGAAGGCAGGACACATATTCACAGGATACACAGTGTATTTTGTGTTGCTGTAACAGAACACTGAGGCTGGGTAATTTGTTTTAAAAGTTTATTTGGCTCATGATTCTGGAGGCAGGAAGTCTAAGAAGCACAGCGCCAGGATCTGTAGTGGTGGCTCCGGCGGCTCCGGTGAGGGCCTCCCGCTGCCCCACAACATGGCAGAGAACTGGGTGTGTGTGGAAATGGACCCAGCACGGGAGGCAGCCTTGCTTTATAACATTTACTCTCATTGGAACTAGTCCACTCCAGTTTAACTAACCAACATCTGTAGTTATTAGCAAGAATCTACCCAGTCTTTCCCGAAAGACATGAGTCTATCTCAACAACCTCATCACCTCTTTTAGAAAGATTTTATTATTCTATTATTGATTGATTGATTGATTGATTTTGAGACAGAGTCTCACACTGTCACCCAGGCTGGAGTGCAGTGGTGCGATCTCAGCTCACTGCAAGCTCCGCCTCCCGGGTTCACGCCATTCTCCTGCCTCAGCCTCCCGAGTAGCTGGGACTACAGGTGCCCACCACCATGCCCGGCTAATTTTTTGTATTTTAGCAGAGACGGGGTTTCACCGTGTTAGCCAGAATGGTCTCGATCTCCTGACCTCGTGATCTGCCCGCCTCGGCCTCCC
>NW_016892576.1:0-242 GCF_001698545.2 Rhinopithecus bieti | reverse complement strand
CATCTATATTTTATACCTATATCAATTATATTTATTATATCTATATTTTATAACTACATTTATTATATATATTGTGACTATATTTTATATCCATATCTATTATATCTATTATGTCTATATTTCATACCGATATTTATTATATCTCTATTTTATGCATATATCGATTATATCTATATTTTATACCTATATCTATTATACCTATATTTTTTGCCTATATCTATTATATCTATATTTTATACCTT
>NW_016892575.1:0-242 GCF_001698545.2 Rhinopithecus bieti | reverse complement strand
TTATTATTATTTACTTTAAGTTCTGGAGTACATGTGCATAATGTGCAGGTTTGTTACATATGTATACTTGTGCCATGTTGGTGTGCTGCACCCATCAACTCGTCAGCACCCATCAACTCGTCATTTACATAAGGTATAACTCCCAATGCAATCCCCCCCCCTCCCATGATAGGCCCTGCTGTGTGATGTTCCCCTTCCCACGTCCAAGTGATCTCATTGTTCAGCTCCCACCTATGAGTGAG
>NW_016892574.1:0-297 GCF_001698545.2 Rhinopithecus bieti | reverse complement strand
GGGCATGGTGGCTCATGCCTGTAATCCCAGCACTTTGGGAGGCCGAGGCGGGCGGATCACAAGGTCAGGAGATCGAGACCATCCTGGCTAACATCAGTGAAACCCCGTCTCTACTAAAATACAAAAATTAGCCGGGCGTGGTGGCGGGTGCCTGTAGTCCCAGCTACTCGGGAGGCTGAGGCAGGAGAAGGGCATAAACCCAGGAGGCGGAACTTGCAGTGAGCTGAGATAGCGCCACTGCACTCCAGCCTTGGCAACAGGGCGAGACTCCGTCAAAAAAAAAAAGAAGAAAGAAAG
>NW_016892573.1:0-241 GCF_001698545.2 Rhinopithecus bieti | reverse complement strand
TTCCTTACTTCCCTTCTTCCCTCCTCCCTCCCTTCCCTTCTCTTTTCTTTCTTTCTTTTCTTGACAGAGTCTCACTTTGTCACCAGGCTGGAGTGCAGTGGCATGATCTCGGCTCACTGCAACCTCCGCCTCCCAGGTTCAAGTTATCCTCCTTCCTCCGCCTCCCAAGTAGCTGGGATGAGAACAAAGACATTTCTAATTTTGCTTTAAAGGTGATAATATTGATTCTTGCAAAGTATAG
>NW_016892572.1:0-578 GCF_001698545.2 Rhinopithecus bieti | reverse complement strand
TCAGAAGCTCTTTAGTTTAATTAGATCCCATTTGTCAATGTTGTCTTTCGTGGCAATTGTTTTGGTGTTTTAGGCATGAAGTCTTCGCCCTTGCCTGAACGTTATTGCCTAGATTTTCTTCTAGGGTTTTATGGTTTTAGGTCTTACATTTAAATCTTTAATCCATCTTGAGTTAATTTTCTATAAGGTGTAAGGAAAGGTTCCAGTTTCAGTTTTCTGCATATGGCCAGCCAGTTTTCCCAACACCATTTATTAAATGGGGAATCCTTTCCCCATTGCTTGTTTTGCCAGGTTTATCAAAGATCAGATGGTTATAGATGTGTGGTGCTATTTATGAGGACTCTGTTCTGTTCCATTGGTCTATATATTTGATTTGGTGCCAGAACCATGCTGTTTGGGCTACTGTAGACTTGTAGCACAGTTTGGAGTCTGGTAGTGTAATGTCTCCAGCTTTGTTCTTTTGATTAGGATTGTCTTGGCTATACGGGCTCTTTTTTGGTTCCATATAAAATTTAAAGTAGTTTTTTTTTGTTTGTTTGTTTGTTTTAATTCTGTGAAGAAAGTCAATTGTAGCTTGG
>NW_016892571.1:0-723 GCF_001698545.2 Rhinopithecus bieti | reverse complement strand
AATATATATATTATTTTATGGTTAGTTATTTTTTCTGCCTTGTTTAAGAAATCTTTGTTTCTCAGAAGTTCATAAATACATTCTACAAGTTTTCTATAGAAGTTTCACTTTTACCTTTAACATTAAAATCCAATCATTCTGAAATTGATTTTATATATGGTATCATTAAAATTCATTTTCCAGATGGATATTCTATTGACCCAATGCAATTTATTATAAAGACAATTCATTCATCTCCCCTGTTCTTTAATGTTGTCTTTATAGAAATTCAGGTTGCTGTAAATCATAGGACTGTTTCTGAATTCTATTCTGTTCAATTATTCAGTTTGTTTACCTTTGCACCACTAACACACCGTTCTAATTATTATAATCTTACAATAGTTTTAAAATCCAGTAGTGTATGTTTTCTAGCTTTGAGCTTCTTCATGTTCACCTTGGCTATTACTGGTCATTTTCCAGGATTTTAATTAGAATCATGTTCAACAT
Organism: Rhinopithecus bieti; assembly: GCF_001698545.2. Classification (NCBI taxonomy): domain Eukaryota; kingdom Metazoa; phylum Chordata; class Mammalia; order Primates; family Cercopithecidae; genus Rhinopithecus; species Rhinopithecus bieti. Next base: position 237 of record NW_016892571.1, on the reverse strand, counting down.
TTAGATTCATTTGGGAACAATTAACAATTATTCAATACTGAGTATTTTACTCTGTCAACAAAATATATCCCTTTATTGTATCGTCCTTTTAAAATTTTGCTCAATATTGTTTTATAGCTTTTAGTGTAGCTGTAATCCACGTATTTTGTTCAACATATTCTTAGATATTTTATTTTAATGCTATTTCAAATGGTATAATTTCTAAAATTTTGTTTTTTAGTTATTTGTTGATTTTTA